>NW_005842662.1:431995-472847 GCF_000455745.1 Alligator sinensis | reverse complement strand
GGAACGGGGGGGGCCCCCCCCCCCCCCCAAGCCCTGACTTTCCTGACTTATCTAGGCATATCCCTGGGGGACACATCTGGGTAAGCGGGGGCAGCCAGGCAGATGCTCCCAAGGTTTGAGGGGGCCTGCCCGGGAATTTCTAAGGTGTGCAGCACCGGGCCTCTTAAGCCTGAGTAACTCCTACCTGGGGAGGCTGGAGAGTGTGAAGCAGCTTCACAATGCCTGAGCTCTTCAACCATTAGCAAATAAAGCGGCTTAATTGATTAGTACTTTCTGTCGCAGCCACAAATTGGAGCATTTGTGGTTGGGACAGAAGACTTGGATGTCTGTTTGCTTGCCTCCATTGAATTTTTTACGGCGGCATGAAGGTGACATCTGCTTAGTTCCTTTGGCCACGTCTACGTGAGACGTTGACGGTGCAGTTGTTACTTGGCAGTCATTTAGTACTCATATTCGTAAGTACTAAAAGACTGCAGTAACCGGAGTTACTACGCAGTAGTGCCTCCGAATGTCTTTTAGGTGGTGCTGACTGCGCCGTAGCTCATTACTACTGCACAGTTGCACAGAGTCACGCTTCTGCGCAGTAGTAATGAGCTACTGTGCAGTCAGCACCTCGTGTAGACATGGACTTTGTGTCCTAGTCTGCATCCTGGTCCTAGTTTGCTGTTCCCTGGCCTGCTTCCTGCCTAAACTGTGCCTTGCCTAGCTCCTGCCTGCCACCACCACTTAGCCCTAGTGTCTGGACCCCTGGCTTTAGTACTCCTGGCTGGTTGACTTGAAGCTCTTGGACTTTCCAGGCTTGTGCCCTCAACCCCTGATCCAGCCCTGATGTCTGCGTTGTCCCTGTGACATCTCTTGGCCCCATGGACCACATGCATTGCATTTTAGAGAGCATCGGCAACTTGGGTGTATTAAGCCCAGTGGCCTCAACCACAGGCCATCAGTACAAGGGCAAGGAACACAGGTTTCTGTTAACGCGGTGATGTCCCCGGTGGGATCCGGCCTTACCGTATACAGCACATGCACTCTCGGGTGCATGTACCAAAGCTTACGAACTGGCGAGGACATGACCTCAGGAAGCACGAGCCACCGTTGAGCTTGCAGAGTTTGGTGTTCCCGTAAATCTGGAAGAACCCTGCACAAGGAAAGAGGCTTTGGGTTATCCTCCTGCAGAGGAAGGTAGCTATGAGCTGTGGTCCTAGCATGACAATTTTCCATTCCCCGTGAGACGAGGGCAAACCACCTCACTTGTCTCCTAGCATATCATGCAGCTCTCAGGGTGCTCAAATGGCTGTAGGTCTGTGGGAGGCAGGGTAGATTTGCACCCCTATAGACCAAACTGAACCAGTGATGTATAGCTCCAGCTTTTGCAAGGAGAGAGCTCGCTTCATTGGATGCCGTGAAGGGTGTGCAGGAAGCGGAGCTGCTAAATAGAAAGCAGTGATTAAAATGCAAAGAGGAGGGAAGTGGGGAGGAAGAAGGAGGGGGCACTGCTGAGAAATGCAAAGTGTTCAGGGTGAGTCTCCATGGGGAGAAGGACAGAGCAAAGTAATTAAACAGAATAATAAGAAACTGCCTGAACCATCAGCACCTCTTAGTTGCTGCAGCTCAGTTTTGGTTTCTTTCTGCTTGCCAAGGGCAATGCACCACAGCTGCTCATGGGCTTAGGGGTGTTGAACCAGCTCTGCACGCCATTGAACTGACCCTGATTTTAGAAATGGAAGAAGCTGGACACGTCCCTTCCAGAGGGAACTCCTGCCAGCGCGAAGTGAGGCTCGGCATGGGCACTCAAGGGAAGACTCGGCCCTGTGGAAATCGCTTCTTTATGACCAGGCATGTCCCAAAGCCAGCTTCTCCGGGAAATGACCCTTTCAAATTGCTTGGGACACTCCAATTACACCATTTCTAACAGGAAGCGGTTTCCCCCCGCCAACAAATCTGTTTCCTTCTCTCCGAGATCACACCGATGCCTTGTCCTTTCTGTACGCTCAGTCGCAGAGGACGTCCTTTCTAGGAACAAAGTCTGGCACAGAGACGTGGCAAATCCTGCTCAATGTGGGCTAAAACACTGGATTCGTGGACTATGGGTTCTTTTTCCAGCTTACTGGCAACAAGACCTGACTTAATTGAGGGTAGTAAAGCACTGGAAGAGGTTACCTAGAGAGGCTGAATCTGCATGCACTGAGGTTTTTAAGACCTGGCTGGGCAAAGCCTTAGCTGAGGTGATCTAGCTGGGGCTGGTCCTGCTTGGAGAAGGGGGTTGGACTAGATGTGACCTCCTGAGGTCCCTCCATCCCTACAATGCCCTACAATCCTTGTCCCTCATGCCATGCTAAGCCAACAGCACATGCATTACAAGTGTTTAGGCCCCCGGCTCCCAGCAAGACGGGACACAGTCATATTTCGGCTGGTCCAGATTCAGTCAACTCTGCATAAGTCTTTGGGCAAAGCCAACATCAAAACACATGACCACTGTCTGCAATAAGTCATGGAGCCAATTCTGAATTCTTCTAAAAAGGCAGAATTAATCATTATAATCATTATTCAATGTATCATTCAATGATTAATCATTAATCATTATTCAATGTATCAACATATAAAGTTAATAGGAGCTCACCAACATGTCCTTTTTATTTACATCTTACCTGGGGCAATCTGGACCATGAAGAGGGAGACTGCAAAGAGGAGGTAAAGAGTCCTCATGGCAGAAGGTCAGCCGGCGAGTGGTTCAGTGTCCCTGGAGAGGAAACATTGAGATAATGATGAAATAGAGAAAACCTGCATGTTTAGGACTCAGGACATTTTAGAGCTCTACATAGCCCGTGTGGATGCTACTGATAGGGATGACACCTGGGCTGCAATCAGTTGGCATTGATGGTTATCCACACAGCATGACAAACGACTGTGGAGCCTTTCAGAGAAACGCAGCAGTGCGAGGATGGGTGGCTCTTAAAACACACACATCTCTGGTGAGTCATGTTTGCCTGTAACTTATATCAGGTTTCTCCCGGTTCTTTTGATCCCCGTTCCAGAACTACATTTAGAGACAGGAGAAGGATTGCATGGGTTTGCATGTTATTAGCCAAAATAGGGTTGAATGCAATGAAACAATTACAAAAGAAAGCAAAATAAAGGTAGCGGGTAGTAGAGGGTCCCAATTTGAAATTTATCAGCACAAATTTGGCAGGTGATTTTACAATTTAATCAGAAATAATTAACCAAATCAATTTACTCCAGACTTTTAGGTAGGCTGTTTCTCTGGTTCCACATCCTGCTTCCCGTATGAACACGGAAGGATTCTTACCCATTTTACATCAAGCTGACTCGCAGCGGGAGATCTGGCAAAGCCCACGTAAATGCAGCCAAACCGCTCTAAAGTTAAACTGAGGAAACCAGTTTGGCTTAATTGCTAAGAATGACGGTTCACTTAATTATAGCACGTTAAACCATAGACATTGCAGACAGACAGTACTTTAAATTATTCTGCTTTCTCTGGGATGTTACCGATCTTCTAGGCTCTTCAGCAACTTTAACTAAATCTTGAAAATTAGCTGCATGTTATATAGCGATAAACAAAATCGACGGCCAGCAAACCCCCCACCCTTAATTGCTTGAAGCTGCCGGCTTCTCTGGATCACAAACTCCATAGAGTTTCAAGCAACGTGCTGAACCATTCAGGTTTGCCACCACTATCTATTTTTTTAGTATAGATGAGCACAATTTCTTGTTTCAGATCATTCAAAGCTTATTCTGTGCAATGAATGTATCCATCTTAGTATTCTGAATTGCATGCTGGTTTCCTCATAATTTTTTCACACTCAAATTGAACTCATTAGTCAAACGCATTGCCAATTTTAATTGCATATACTGTTGTCACTCGGCTATCTGTTTTCTGGGCAGCTTTTGTCTTCGTACAACCAAGGCACCCTTGGGGAAAACAAAATGCAAATAGTTTTGCTCCTTATATGTTGCAGCTGATTGCAAGGTCAGTTCTTCAAAGCTGCCTTAAGTCCTGCCTGTGACACAGAACTGAAACAGGGTTAAACCTGCAATGGTTTTGCTACGCTTGGATAGGAGCATTCAGAGGTACAAGCTACATCATAATGAGCCACATTCGTGTCGTTTGATATTGATACCATTTGTTCTAGTAGCGCAGCTATTCAAAGGGTTATGTGGTTCGGTTTTCTTTTGAGATTTCTGCCCAGATAGGAGGTTAAAGGACCTCCTCAGCTTTAGTCGGAGGGTGTTTGTTCCTCAGGGAAGAAGCGTACCGGATGGCGAGTGCTGCCAGCTGCTGGACGATGACGATCTCAGTCTCGGTCTGTTGAATTCCAGATGTTTCTGCTGCAGGGACAGAGGCTGGGATCCAAATGGCAGTTTTTCTATCCGGGGTCTGAGGGTTGCTCTGGGTTGATTTCTCTCCTTAATCAAAATGTTGTGGATGCCTTTATTTCTGACAAACTGTCCAATCAGATGGCGAGTTGGCCCTTCTCATCAGCCAATGGTGATGAAAATAAATACTTGGATGCTCATCTTGCTGGGGTGATCTGACGCCCCCGACTTCCTGCCCCTGGGGCGGGGGGCCGGACCTGATGATCTGGACAGGTCCCTTCCAGCCCCAATGTCTATGAAATCTATGAAACGAGAAACCGAGGTGTCTGTTGAATTCTTTCAGCTTCGTCACTGGAAAATTCAACCGTGTCTGTGCCGTCCGGGTTGGGGTGAGACCTGTTAGGCCACAGTGGTTTGTGGGAAACCACCCATTGAGCACCAGTGGTTTTAGCTCTTATCAGCCGCCTCCTCCTTGGGGCCTGGTTCCGGAGATGCCCTGTGATGTTTTATTTGGTAACGGGAG
Organism: Alligator sinensis; assembly: GCF_000455745.1. Taxonomy (NCBI): domain Eukaryota; kingdom Metazoa; phylum Chordata; order Crocodylia; family Alligatoridae; genus Alligator; species Alligator sinensis. Next base: position 467,992 of record NW_005842662.1, on the reverse strand, counting down.
CAGCAACATACCCTTTACCAATGGCAGTTGCTTTTTCAGTCCTTTGAGCTGTTTGCAGAAACGCATGTTGTGAACTCACGAGAGGTCCTTTAACAAAATCCTTCTGCGCTCCCGCACCTCTCTGTGCTTGGCTTATCATTTTTCAGCGGGGATCCCGGTTTCTCTCTGTTTAAAAATTGCAAATTCTCTGATTCAAAAGCACAAAATCCATGTTTTTTCCACAATCAGAATGCAATGCCACTATATATACATACACACACACACACACACACACACACACACACACACACACACACACATCTACAAAATCCATGTTTTTTCCACGATCAGAATGCAATGCCACTATATATACATATATATATATATATATGTATATATATAAAATCCATGTTTTTCCACTATCAGAATGCAATGCCAGTATATATATATATGTGTGTGTGTGTGTATGTATCAACTGAGCACAATATAGGTATCAATTGAGCACAGTTGATACCTATATATAGATATTGGTACATATATTGGTAAAATATATCTATTTTATTGATCTGTTTACAATTTTAAAGTAATTTGGAAGCCGGCTAGTGCCTCAATCCTTATAATAAAATACATTCTAAATACTTATAAAGTATTACCTGATGGTGTTCAACGCCGATAAATGCAAGGTTCTCCACCTTGGGAAAAAAAACCCGCAGCATCCTTATAGGCTCGGCAGTGCTATGTTGGTTAGCACTATGGAAGAAAGAGACTTGGGGGTCATCATTGACCACAAGATGAACATGAGCCTGCAATGCGATGCGGCGGCTAGTAAAGCGACCAAAACGCTGGCTTGCATCCATAGATGCTTCTCAAGCAAATCCCGGGACGTCATTCTCCCCCTGTACTCGGCCTTAGTGAGGTCGCAGCTGGAGTACTGCGTCCAGTTTTGGGCTCCACAATTCAAAAAGGATGTGGAGAAGCTTGAGAGAGTCCAGAGAAGAGCCACGCGCATGATCAGAGGTCAGGGAAGCAGACCCTACGATGACAGGCTGAGAGCCCTGGGGCTCTTTAGCCTGGAAAAGCGCAGGCTCAGGGGTGATCTGATGGCCACCTACAAGTCTATCAGGGGTGACCACCAGCATCTGGGGGAACGTTTGTTCACCAGAGCGCCCCAAGGGATGACGAGGTCGAATGGTCACAAACTACTACAAGACCGTTTCAGGCTGGACATAAGGAAGAATTTCTTTACTGTCCGAGCCCCCAAGGTCTGGACCAGCCTGCCACCGGAGGTGGTTCAAGCGCCTTCATTGAACACCTTCAAGATGAAACTGGATGCTTATCTTGCTGGGATCCTATGACCCCAGCTGACTTCCTGCCCTTTGGGCGGGGGGCTGGACTCGATGATCTTGTGAGGTCCCTTCCAGCCCTGATGTCTATGAAATCTATGAATTACTACTATGAGCTCTGATTGCTTAAATACTTATAAATTCATTCATAAGTCATTCAACGAATAGGTTTGATTAATCAACAACTGTATCTTGGTAGATATGCTGTTTTATATAGTCTTTATTGGGGTAGACAGACACATACACACAGGGTTATATTTCTGCAGATCCTGTTACCTGCTTGTCTCGTACACTTTATTTTCAAGTAAGCCAGATGCATTCATATATTAAAAGTTCCCTGTGCAACTGACAGTCAAACAGGGGACAAGGCATAGAAGTCATTTGCTTTTACAACATTTTATTTGGATTCACCTTAGATTTTCACTTCTCATTCCTTTTTCACTGTATCACCTGAAGGTAACCGCTTCTGTATTATAAAGCTAATTAAATGTTAAGCCCATTAGATGTGTATCTGTATATTGTAAAATGTTGTTTAAAATTAATTAGGTACATATGTTTCTATATTATTCCATGATTATACAGATATTATTTTATATGCTGCTTACCTATCTCTTTAAAAAATGCAATGTTGTTTGAAACACTTGTAATAGTATTGCTAAGGAAATCACCTTCACCATGACGTTTCTCAGACTGCAGCGATGACCGCACAATCTTCTCATAAACAAATTGGAGAAATGTGGGCTGGACACAACTACTGAAAGCTGGCTAGACAACTGGCTCAATAGTTGCAAGCAAGTTAGGGACTATTTAGAAAATCTGGACATGTACAAATCCATGGGGCCAGACATGGTGCACCCTAGGGTGCTGAGGGAGTTGGCTGATGTGATTGCAGAACCACTGGGCATCTTTAAAACCTGTAGTGATCAGGAGAGGTCCCAGATGATTGGAAAAGGGCACACTTAGTCCCCATATTTAAGAAAGGGAAAAAGGAAGATCCAGGGAACTACAGACCAGTCAGCTTCATCTCAGTCCCTGGAAAAATCATGAATCAAATCCTCAAGGAATCCATTTCTAAGCACTTGGAAGAGAAGAAGGTGATTAGGAACAGTCAGCATGGACTCACCGAGGGCAAGTCATGCCTGACCAACCTCATTGCCTTCTGTGATGAGATGACTGGCTCTGTGGGTGCTGGGAGACCAGTGGATGTGGTGTACCTTGACTTTAGCAAGGCTTTTGATCTGTTCTCCTACAACATTCTCGCAGGCAAGCTAAGGAAGTACAGGTTGGATGAATGGACTGCAAGGTGGATAGAAAGCTGGATGGGTCATTGGGCTCAGAGGGTAGTAGTCAATGGCTCGAGGTCTAGTTGGCAGTTGCTATCAAGTGGACTGCCCCAGGGGTTGTTCATGCAGCAGGTTTTGTTCAATATATTCCTCAATGACCTGGAAGATGGCATAGAGTGCACCCTCAGCAAATCTGCAGATGACCCCTAGCTGGGGGAGTAGTAGAGACGCTGGAGGGTAGTACTAGGAGTCAGAGTGACCTCGACACGTTGGAGGATTGGGCCAAAAGAAATCTCCTGAGGTTCAGCAAGGACAAGTGCAAAGTCCTGCACTTAGGACGGAACAATCCCATGCACCAGTACAGACTGGGGCTGACTGGCTGGGCAGTCAAATCTGCAGATGACCCCTAGCTGGGGGAGTAGTAGAGACGCTGGAGGGTAGTACTAGGAGTCAGAGTGACCTCGACACGTTGGAGGATTGGGCCAAAAGAAATCTCCTGAGGTTCAGCAAGGACAAGTGCAAAGTCCTGCACTTAGGACGGAACAATCCCATGCACCAGTACAGACTGGGGCTGACTGGCTGGGCAGTAGGTCTGCAGCAAAGGACCTGGGGGTTACAGTGGGCATTAAGCTGAATATGAGCCCGCAGTGTGCCCTTGTTACCAAGAAGGCTAATGGCACACTGGGCTGCATTGGTAGGTGAGCAGATTGAGGGAAGTGATTATTCTCCTCTATTCTGCACTGGGGAGGCCACATCTGGAGTCCTGTGTCCAGTTTTGGGCTCCCCACTTCAGAAAGGATGTGGAAAAATTGGAAGGAGTCCAGTGGAGGGCAACAAAAATGGTGAGGGGGTTGGGGGACATGATTTGTGAGGAGAGGCTGAGGGAACTGGGCTTATTTAGTTTAGAGAAGAGAAGACTGAGAGGGGATTTAATTTCAGCCTTCAACTAACTGAAACACAGTTCGAAAAAGGATGGAGCTGGGCTGTTCTCAGTGGGGGCAGATGACAGAACAAGGAGCAATGGGCTCAAGTTGCAGCAAGGGAAGCTGAGGTTAGATATTAGGAAGAATGTTTTCACCAGAAGGGTAGTAAATCACTGGAACAGGTGACCCAGAGAAGTGGTGGAAGCTCCATCCTTGGAGGTGTGTAAGACCCAACTAGACAAAGCCTTGGGTGGGATGATCTAGTTGAGGGTAGTCCTGCTTTGAGCAGGGGGGGTGGACTAGATGTGACCTCCTGAGGTCCTTTCCAACCCTCATTTTCTATCATTTATGATTCCTACCGGGACCTACCCTGGGCCCCATGCTTTTCAACATGTTTTTTAGTGATTTGGATGCTGGTATGGAGAGCTTCTTGAGCAAGTATGCAAACAGGACCAAACTAGGAAGGACAGTGAACATGTTGGGGGATGGGAAGACAATTCAGAAGGATCTTAACAGATTGGAAAGCTGGGCTGGAAATAAGAGGATGAAGTTCAATGTGAACAAATTCAAGGTGCTACACCAAGGGAAGGATAATCCAAAACACAATATAAGATGGGTGACACCTGGCAGGATGGTAGCACTATGGAAAAGGATCTGGGAGTCTTGGTAGATCACAGACTGAGTATGAGTCAGCAGTGTGATGCAGATGCTCAAGAGGTGAATGCAGTTTGGGGCTGCATCAATAGAAACATTAGATACAAGACAGGAAAGGGGATAATGCCTCTCTACTTGGCACTGGTTAGGTCTCATCTGGAGTACTGTGTGCACTTCTGGGCTCCACAGTTTTCGAAGGACATAGAGAAGTTAGAGAGGGTCCAGAGGTGGGCAACAAGGATGATCAAGGCCTTGGAAGGGGTGAAGAAGCTAAACACGTTCAGCTTGTGGAAAAGGTGCTTAAGAGGGAGTGTGTTAGCAGTCTTTAAATACTTGAATGGTTGCCGTAAAGATGGAAAGCACCTTTTCTTTCCTGCTGCAGAGAGGAGGGCATGAACCAATGGCTTGAAGTTGCAGCAAGGTAAGTTTAGATTGGATCTCCAGAAAACTTCTTCACTGTGAGAGTAGTGAGGCAATGGAATAGATGCCTAGGGAAGATGTGGACTTTCCATCGCTGGAGGTGTCCAGGAAGAGGTTGGACATGCACTGGTTGGGGATTATCTAGGTGTAGCTATGCCTATGTTATACTATGGGTTCTTCCCATGCTCCTGGGCTTTGCTGGTTGCCCCTGCCCCCTCTTTCTGCTATATGTGCCAGGATGTTTTTAAGCCTCCCCCAAGGCATTGCACGTTGGCTACCACCACGGCTGGCGACTTTGACTGAGCTGTATCAATGCTTGTGCTGGGGCCAAAGCCAGAGGTCCCTGGCTAGAGGATCTTCCCCTCTACTCAGGGTCAGACCAAGCACCCTATTTGGGGTTGGGAAGGAGTTTTACCCCATGGTCAGATTGGTACAGACTTGGTGGGGTTTGCCTTCCTCTGTAGTGAGACACATGGCCATCTACCTGGGAGCTCTTGAGCATATATTGACAACATTTTATAGAAGCAGGACATTGGCTGCCGTGGTTCCTCTGCTTTACCTGTGGCAGGTTAGGGTGCTTGTGTTGTGTGTTGTGTCAGGGCTGATGGAAGACTTATGTAGAGTTTATATTATTGATTATATGGGATGGTTTGGGTGGGGGTGGTCCAGCCTTGGGCAGGGGGTTGGACTGGATGGCCTCTGGAGCTCCCTTCTGGCCCCGTTTCTCTCTGACTCTGCAAACTATTGTAGGTTGCCCAAGGTAGGTTTTAATGTTTGTGTATACTTCCTGAAATCACACCTTATACTGCCATATCAAATACCAGTGAACTGGCTGTTGTGAAAGTCTAGGCGCAAAGTATGGTATGAAAAAGAAGGGGAATACGATAAAAGCTGTTGTTACATCATACCTTTGCAAACCGTTGCGGTTAGCGTGGCCAGCAACTGATCTGTTACTCAATCTAACTCCCCGGTGAAACCCAGAAACAGCATCTGTTCTTTGACATGATTTATGTCCTTAGGTCTACATTATGCAAAGGATTCTGGCCTGTGCTGGATTAACGGACATTATTCTTAATATGAATTCTGTTATCATTACACTTGACAAAGCCTCATGACATCAGTATCCTAGGATGAAATATTTGTTCTGTGGACTGTGGCTTTTTGTACTTAAAGACAAGGGGAGAAAAAGAGGGAGCAGAAAGAGCCCAGCAGCTCCAGGCACTTCTCTTTACTCTTCCCCGCTACCCATCTCTGTATATCCACCTTATGAATTCTGAGTGAACAGAGGAATCCTCTGTGTGTATCCGTATCAACCCCGTTTCAACATACAGTCTTTTCATTTCTCTGTTGTCTTTTTAAATTCAGGTAGGACTGATATTTCAAAGGTGGGTGGTACAGACCTAGCAGCAGAGGGTGGTTAAGCAGAGATGGTCCTCTGCTTACCTGCAAACAACCTAGACCAAAGCCCCATCACAGCAAGGGGAACAGGGTTGTTTGCCTTGCAATGAAGTCACCTGGGTGGTTTCTGACAACTTTGAATGGAGGCTGATATGGGATTGACCCGATGGGGAAGAGATGGTCCCATGCAGGGCAATTGCTGCTCTGCTCAAGGCACCATTTTTACCAGTGCAACAAAAGAGGGGTAGATTCAGGGGCTTAAAGCAGGAGGAAATCCTGCCTTCCTGAAACATGTCTTTACTTTTGCACATTGATCACTAGGGGAAAGTTTCCATATCAGACCCTAACTGCTCGGATGGCTCTACTTTTCCCTTCCACACAGCCTAACTGGATCAGTGGCTAAGCTAGGACTGGGATACTTGAGTTCGGTTCCCAGTTGTATAGCAGAGCCCTGGAGGAGCCTGGGCAGCTCCCTTTGTCTCCATCAGCCTTGGCTCCATCTTGATAAAACAGGGTTAATAATAATAATAATAATAATAATAATAATGCATCAACCTTCTCCATTTCTACTGTGAGCTGTTTGGGAAAGGTGCTGCCTGTGGTGGGGTTTGCTTCAGCATCTGGCACGGTGCATCTCTTATCTGGATTGAAGCTTCACCCTAAAGAAAACATGTGCAAGAACAATGATGGTTGAAAAGTGTTACATCTGCAAGGACTGTGGAGCAACCTCATATGCATTCATGGATCTCAGCCTGCTGTATCTCTGACAAACCCTTCCCTTGATACCAGGAATATGGAAAGTTAATAGCTGACGGTGTTCATTGAGGATGCACCAAAGTCCTTAACAGCTGAGATATCACCCAGAGAAAATGTTCACTTGATTTCCATCTGACACATATCCAGTCACAAAGGGGTCTGGAGTCCACCTTGGGCTCCCCAGCTATCAGATGTGGCCAACTGGAAGAGTAGGGCCTGGTTGGTCATGACAGTGATCTTCCTTCCACTGGTTTTAGGTGCATGGACTTGTTTTGGGGAATCTTCACGCGGTCTGTTTTTGGAAAGGTGGATCCAAAAGGTGCAAAGAATGATGGAGCTAGTCCTCGGCCTGCTCCCCACCACAACAGATGCACGCACACTTCCCCAGCATGATCGCGGGTCACCTTGCTTTTGTTCAAAGATTATACCACTGCCAGTTGTGGGGGAAGTGTTCTTCTCTGGGATTCCTCCACAACCTGAAGTGCTCAGTAGCCCGAAGGAGGTACACCCCAGACTTCCCTGGCACGGGATCCAATGATTTTAGGAATTTGGGAAATCCTGGCAATCCCGCCCAGACATTCAGACATGGAACCACCTGTGAAAAGAAAAGGGAGTTTCAGATTTTTGATACCATCCATTGAATGAGGGTTGGCTTCATATCAAAAGGCCCAACAGAGATTGTCCCACATTTGGTCCAAGATACCAGACATTTTGGGTTAACTCCAGCACATTTTCCTGCTCCATGATTCTTCTCCAGTGTTGTAATGGGGATGGACACATGCATCTAAGCAGGAGAATAACCATCTCTCTAGGTGGCTTCTGAAGAAAATTCCAAATTTCTCAGCATTGATCCCTCCTCTCACTGTCTAGAAGGCTTCTATTTTAGCATACCCCCTCTTCAACTTAATTAATACTTATGCTTTGCTGAAGTTTAAGGAGGTTAGTCTCACTGCATTACCCATCTAGAAAATCAGTCACCTAATCAACAAGGCCACCAGGTAATCCTGGCATAGACCCCTTTTGGACTGTATGGAACATCTGTTCTCCAGTATGTGCATTATGAAATTCCAGGCATAAAGAACATAATATAGAAAATGAAGAAGAGCATGACACATGGTGCAGTTACTTTCACAACTTAGCGAGAGTTTGTGGTTAGCCTAGCCGGGGACTGTTGCTGCTCGTCTAACTCCTCAGTGAAACTTAGAATCTGTGCTTTGACATTTTTTAAGACCTCCAGCCTGGTTTTGCCAAGGATTCTGGCCTGTACTTGGATATACCTGATGGAAAGTTTGGGTAGGCTTTCTTCTGGAGGTCCCACTTTGATACCTAAGGCTGGGCAAGACTCATGTCCTGCAAGTATTGTCCGTATGGCAAGCTCACTTGGGGAAAAATGCATGGGAAGTTCTCCCCTGTTGCTGGTCTCCCCACCAGGGGAACTTGTGAAGGGGCCTGGGGGAGTCTGCATGGCATTGTGCTGACTACTTTGTCACAGAGACAAATGCTTTAATTCAGGGTCTGACATACTTGTTAGGACAAAATGTGTTAGGGCTGTTCGTGTAGACAATAAACCTAGACAATCTCTGCCACTAAAACAAGCCTAAGGTCATTCTTTAAGACGACACTGATAACACCTGATGACACATGTGTGGGCTGAGGCATTGTGGTAGGTATAAAATTAAGTAGAAGACTTAATTAGACCTATGGCAATGGGTCTCTCTGCTAGTGGGCCTTCTTGCTATATCCACAAGATCCCTGAAACAGCAGTATTGACCAGGGGAAGCTCACCCTGGGACCTTGGTTGCTAGTCAGTCATCAGTAAGCATGTCTACATGTGCTGTTAGTGCAAATGCATAAACCCTGGTGCAGTTAGTGCTGGAGTTTACTGTTCTTGGATGCTGTGTTGGAAAGTCTGCCTGGGACCGCAGCACAATGAACCAGGTTGCAGCAACCCCAGCTGGCAGGGGGCCCAGGGGCCATCCCGGAGCTGCTCCGACCTGACTCAACATGCTGTAGGAGGGCTGGCTGGGGCATAAGGGGGCTTCATTGCGGGGTTAGCTGACAGGCAGCCCCCTGCACTAAAGCACCCTCGTGCCCCAGTGAGCTCCACTACTGTCTATATGTGTGTTGCTACGGAGTAAATAACTCCGCTGTAGGATAGTGCTTGTGTTTACAAGTACTAACTTGTGGTGGAATTAATTCGCTTTCTCTGTCCTAATAGCACTGCATGTGTAGACGGTGATGTTTTACTGCAGAGCTAATTAGGTAGCTCCGCAGTAAACGGCATGTGTAGGTGCGCCTAGCCCAGGGGAAGTAGGTGCCCCTGGACCAGCAATGCTGGAACTGGCAGGGCTCAGTTTCTCCATGGGATTGGGTCCTGTCTTACTACTGGGGTGGCATGGGGAACTGTAGGATCTAGGAGTTCAGGTACAAGAGGCCTGCGAGAGCCAAGAGGCTGGGAGCGGGGGGGACCAGAATGGTGACCAGTTGATTAGGGGATGAAGTATGGGGCTTTCGATGAGTCTCACCCTACGGGCACTTGGGTGGGGAGACCAGCAGTAGGGGAGAACTGGATGTATGTGGGTTGGGCTGTGGTCAAAGCAAAGCAGACACAGAGCTAGGAGCAAGGAGACAAAGGCCTGGGGTTCTTCTTTGGCCAGAAACATCTCAGCCTCCCCTGGGCTTTGCCATGAGGGCCACTTGCACAGTGCCTGGGTGCTGTGTCACCGAGCAGCAACTCGGAGGGTCCTGCCCGGGAGGGGAATTGCCATGAGTTTTTGTTGGGAGGGTTGAGCAGATTGAGGGTGCGCCTCTTTGTGATGAACATTTCCCCAGAGGACTGGCACACAGCACAGTGCTGTGCTCATTGGCTCTATACCCACAACACTGCCCTTGTGTGGGGCTCCGGTCCCTGCCTCTGGATGTGAACATCTGTCTGCCCCAAACTCCTCTGAGCTGGCTGTGTGGACTTGCTCAGGAAATTCTCCTCCTGTTGCTGATTTCTGCACGGGCCGGGAGGACAGGCTCCCTGCAATGCTCCACGAGAGTGAAAAGAGGGATTTCAAAGTGAATTGCAAGGATACACCAGGGGGAACTGTTGGGCTGTTTGCTGAAAGATGTAGTTTGCCCTGCTAGTCTCAAGTCAGTCAGAAGGCAGGGTGGAAATGTACCTTTACAGATTAACTAAATAGTCTGTATATTTAGACTATTTACAGTCTAAATATACTGTAGATATATACATATATATAGATATATATATACTGTAGATATATACATATATACATATGTATATGTATATATATGTGTGTGTGTATACATATATATATATGTATACGTATATAGTATATATTACATATATAATATATAAACACTTTATAAACACCCTGTATTTATTTTTTATACACACACACACACACACACACACATAATTACATATGTATATATGTATGTATATACATATGCACAGAGAGAGAGAGAAGTATACATATTATATACATATGTGTGTGTGTATATATATATATATATATATGTATGTATGTGTATATATCTACATATATATATCATAAGAGATCTTGGCATCTGATGAAGTGAACTTGGGTTCATGAAAGGTTGTGCTATCTATCTATCTATCTATCTATCTCTTATGTATATGATTATATAAATGATCTCTCTCTCTCCCTCCCTTTCTCTCTCTCTCTCTCTATATAAATACAGGGTGTTTATAAAGTCCTTGTGCAACTTTAAAGTTTAATAACTTTGGATATACACATGATAGGAGCAAACTGTAAATAGCAATTGAAAGCAGAATTCATTAAGTTTTTTAGCATTGTGTAAGCTATGCATAGGGTAAGGATCACAAATGCAGTTCATGAAATCACTTAGCAGCAACTGGGGAATGTTTTCTATGAGTTGGAAAATTGGATTGAACCATGTATCGCGAAAGATGGCAGTTATGCTGAAGTCTAGAAATTTGAGCTGCATTGTGTTAAAACTTAATGAATTATGCTTTCAACTGCCGTTTACAGTGTGTGCTCATGGGACCGTACAGATGCATAGACCTTGATGGCATAAACACCCTCGTGTGTGTTCAACACATAGCAGGGGTTGGGTTCATGAAAGGTTGTGCTGTCTATCTATCTATCTCTTATATATATGATCACATATTCTACTTCAGCATATATACATATATATACATATACACACACACATATATATACATATACATACATACATACATACATATACATATATACATATACACACACACACACACATATATATATATATACACACATATATAATGATCATGTATTTTATTTCCATCTAGAATCATTTAATGTAAAAAAAAAAAACTAAATTAAACAACAGCAATGGATTGTTTTACAGAAAGGCCTGATAGAAACAACCTCCCCAAGACATACGCAAGCACATTTCAGCAGCATCATTTTGCTTTTATTAAAAGGAGAGCAGCCTAGTGCAGGAGGGCTGCACCTGATGCTCTTGCAAGGTCCCTTCCAGCCCCTAATAATCCATGAATCTATGGAAATCTCTATCAAGGAAGGTTCAATGACCTCTCTCTTTTGGATATCCTACAGGTGACAGGACTCTTCACTGCTCACAGGCAAAGCATGTCAGACTTTCACGGGAACAGGATCCAGTGGCTTTAGAAGTAATGGGGTGGCTCTCAGATTCCCAGAGATCCTTCCTGGAGACTCACAGGGGCTCCTGGGCCTGTGCAAAGAGAAGAGACTCTCAGGGGTTTGGCTTCTATCCATTAAACCCGGTGAAACACGACGTTCAGTCTCATGCCAACAGGTTCTGCCTTTATTGCCCTGTCTTTTACAGAAGGGACCATTGGGATGATCTGGGCCAGGGTCTGCCAACATTTCCCAGCAGCAGGCTGCATTAACACAGCTCCATCCTAGAGGGGCTGGAGGTGGCAAGGTAGATACACACTTTTATAGATTAACTACACGAGATCTATATAGAGAGAGCACAAGCTTCACTTCATCAGATGCTGTGAAAGGACAACAGAGAGCAGAATATGAAGTGGAGTGAGCGATTACAACATCATAGGTGGGAAAACAGAAGGAAAGAGAGAGGGGGGTGCTGCGAGAGGCATACAAGCAAAGATGCCATAAGAATAAAAGGGTCACAAAAGTGAAGTCTGGTAATGGAATAAGACACTGTTGTCCCTGTTTATACCATGCTTAACACAGTCCAGTTTGTAGATGATTTTTTGTTCCCCAACGTCCTGTTCAAACTGGGTTTTATTTTTATGTTTTTTGCCTGGGAATGGTAATCCTGAGGTCAGCGATGGGGTGTCCAGGGAGGTTAAAGTGCTCTGCCCCCGGAGCATATCCTAATCCCTCACTCCACTTAATGCTCTGGTCTGTGCTGTCCTTTCACAGCATCTGCTGAATTAAACTGGGGTTCATGAGGTCTTGTCCTCTTTCTATATATCTACTTTGTGTATGAAGGTGCATATCTACCCTGCTTTCTGACTGGTTTCACACTAACACGGCTAGCTATTTCCCCCGTTAGCTATTCCAGAACTGGATGGTGTATTCGTGAACAAAACTTAGCCACGTGGGACTATAAACTTCTGTGGTAGTATCATTAATTTCTGTCATGCTAGAAGAACCAGATAATATCTCTTTGAGGGTTGGATTTGGCTGGCAGGCCCTGATCTTGCCCAATACTCAGTGTAATACAAGCCAGGGAAAGCCTTCCCTGGATGACTGAAGGATAGGTATTAAATCCAGCAGTTATCTTATGACAACAGAAATATGAGACTCGTTTAAACAGGGGGACCTGCTACCTCGCCTAAGAGCGAAGTACCACCCGTCTGAACGCAGCTGCTCCCCCAGTTCCCAGCTCAGAAAGCCGGCTCTGTCCTCTTGAAGGTCCCTGACGGTCCTGCAGGCTGCAGGTCCCACAACACAGAATAAAAGACGATGAACTGAAGTCAGGGCTGGAATGCCCCAGTCATTTGGTGCAGATCCTTTTGGATGTCTCTTTACACCCACTGAGAACTGGGTCCAACACGCAGCACAATGTAATCCCACCTGAAGTGATTCCACCCACTTCTTTGCTATTAGAGACACAACTGAAAAGTCATCCTATAGGATGAAACTCTCCCCCCACCCACCATGTAACACAGCAGCAGGAGGCCTCTCGACATGCAGTCCTGTTTTGAAAGCATGAATGGGGCATCTCTCTCAGAGGTAGTGGTCTTCCCGGTACGGCATATGGCATAAATGGAGCATGGTCCTTCCTGACCCACACCCAACCCTAGGTGATGCTGATTCTGGCCTGCAGCTCTGCCTTGTAACAGTATAGATATCTGGGCTTGTCCAGTGAGTTGGCCAGAAAAAAATGGAAATGTCAATGCTAGCAAAATGGAGACAACTTGCTGCTCTGGCTTGTGTCACACGTGTATGTGCATTCCCAGCACCACTTGGCTTGCCCCCAAACTGACTCTTTGGTGTGTTAGTAGTTGCTGGAGAATGTGGACTCATAGGGTACATCCACACATGCAAGCACGCACTTTAAATAGAAGTGGTGCAAATTTGCAGAGCAGGGAACATTTTTTTGTTCCCGCACGTGCCTCTTGCAGCATCTCAAACGGGTATGAGATGCCGTAAGAGGCACATACGTGTTCATCTGGATGCACCCATATAGGCTTCCTTCTTGCCTCTCTAGAGACCTGTTCTCCTGGAGCACCGCTCTTATGACCACATGGCACATCTTGTTTAGGGTCGCCAACTCTGACTGAAGCTATTCGGGGAGTTTTTTGGACATAATGTCATTAATTGTACTGTTCAACCTGTTCACAATATCGACCTCCTGGATTGCTTTCAATAGTCACTGGGAGATTGGTGCCAGTTCTGGTAGACTCCCGGCCAATCTGGGAGGGATGGCAACCCTAATCCTGTTCTGGCACAAACACAACAAGAACAGGCAGAGAAAGTATGGCAGAGGTGCAATGTGGTGACTGATATTACTGAAGGGTGCTCAGCTCCAAACTGGGCATCTTCTCCATGGGTGCAGCTCCAACTGCTAGGCATATCTATCGTACTGTCTAGTGTTGGTGGGAATGGACTGAATACCTGTAGGTCAAAGCAGACAAGGTTCTTTGGGTAAATGTGATATCTTTTATTAGACCAACTAAATAGTTGGAATAATTGTTCTTTGCAAGGTGTTTGGTACAAACACCCTTCTTCAGGCAGAGGGAGAGTCTGTTTTGTTTTGTATTTGATTTTCACTGGGAGTGAGGGGCCCTGGGCACTTGGGTCTTGGGCTTTGTGTCTTTTTGGGTAACTTGACTCATGGAGATGGAGGACTGGTTGTGTGCCCTGTCTGAGAAGGGCAGCCTTCATTTTGTCACCCAGGCTTTCCTAAGCTTTCTCTTCCATGGATCCACTGTGATTTATGCCAGAAGAGGACCTTGGCTACAGCCAAGGCTGGCGATTTTGACTGGGATGTGCCAATGCTCCTGCAGGGACTGAAACCTGGAGGTTTCTGGCTAGAGGGTCTTGCCCTTCTGCTCAGGGTCAGACTGATCGTCATATCTGGGGACAGGAAGGCATTTTACCCTATAGTCCGATTGGTGCAGATCTTCCAGTTCTTCAGAAAAGATTCGGAGAGCTTCAATGGTTTGGAGAGTCCCTGGTGGCTGCAGCAGGGAGCTGCAGCTGGACTCGGAGCTGGTAAGTAGGGGCAGGGGCATGGGGGCTGGAGGAGGGGTGATGGGCCCATGGGGGGACCCCTGCTAGGCCCTAGCCCCTGCCTGCTCCCCCAGCCCCCCTGCCCACATGGCTGCCCTGCCTGACCCAGCTCCCAGTGCTTTTAAAAAAAAGCACCACTCACTGGGTGCTGCTGGGCAGGGGTGGGGGCGATCCCCACTGCCCCCCACTGCCCCTTCCCTGGCTACCCTGTCCGTCCCAGCTCTGGCCCTTAAAAAAAAACAAACCCATGAAAACCCCCAGGACTCACCCTTCCTGCAGCAGCATCAGGGCTTCGGGGGGCTTGTGCAGAGCCCCCCACATGGCGCAGGGCAGTGGGGGCAGCGGGGATGGCCCCTGCTGGGCTGGAATGGTGCAGAGCCCCCCATGCAGCGCGGGACAGTGGCGGGCAGCAGGGATCTCCCCCCACCTAGCAGCACCCGCTGAGTTGGGGCTTTTTTTCCCCAAGTGCTGGGAGCTGGGCCAGGCAGGGCTGGGAGAGCGGGTGGGGGATAGGCCTGGGTGATTCAGAAATTCAACCGAATCAATTCGGGACATTGATTTGAATCACTGAATCAAATAACTGTCCCCCGGCATCTACATGTGTGTTACTGCACAGTAACTAATTGGGCATAAATTTGATACCTGCACCATTTACACCCAATTAGTTACTGTGCAAACTCATGTGTAGACAACTTACTGTGCAGTAGCACTAATGTTAGTCCCAACTTGGTCCCCACATGGCATTACTGTGCTTTAATGCCTGCAAGTGTAGATGCCGGCCTAAACTGCGTAGTAAGTTATTGCACAGTAAATTTACTGCACAGTAAAGTCACTTGTAGACATGCCTACTCTTACCTGGAGCAGCCTGGAGGAGGAAGAAAACAATAACAAGGAGAAGGTAAAGGATCCTCATGGCTGCAGGTTGGATGGGTAATAGCTTATCATAGAGATGAGAGTCAGATGCTGATGAAAGACAGAAGGACCCTGACTTTATTGGGCTTGGAGGTTGTGTAATACTGAGTTTTGATGACCTTGCTTCTAAAATAACTGTGTCCAGCTCTTTGGAAAATATGTTCCCTTCCCTGGTTATTGCAGAAGACAATGACGAACGAACGTGTTGCAACCTTCTGCCCTCTACCAGTCTGCACGTGATTGAACCTGAACCAGGGCCAAGCCATCCAGAGTGCTTTGCACACCTGGGACTTCAGCCAGCTGATGGGCTGCTGCTGTGATGGACACAGGATTGGAGGACAAGGGAGGTGGGTTCTAGTGATGTCATTCAGGGCTCTCCACCAGCTTTATCTGACAGTAACCCATCTTTGGCTGCCCTTTGGCCTTGGGCCAGTCTTGTGGGGACCCCCTTAGCCTCACCCATTGATAATACACTGAAGATACCATCCTGCCTGATAGAGGCTTTGGACCAGAGTCATCTGACGGGGCAGGTCAGACAGGGAGGGGAGGGAGCCTCCTTCTTGCATCTTAGCTGCAGTCTGGGCATTCATCAGGGAGCCCAGGTTGCTGCAAAGCTTAAAGGCCTTTTCCATGCAAGTGAGGTAGGGATGAGGTCGAGCCATGGGCATGGTCACTGTCCCTCCACTGGCCAGCAGATTGAGGGGGGGTAGGAGGCTCATTTCCTCAGAAATGCAACGTCCCCATAGCACTGCCCCATCCCCAGTGTGAGCCAGCAAGCTTGAGGGGACACACCAAGCCCTTGGCTTGTGTCCTGCACTTTGAGGAAGAAGATGCCAGCTATACAGGAACTTGGGACTGGAAGTGACCTGTAAGTCCCATTCATCAATGGGTCTAGCTCCAGTACCAGCTAAACATGCTTGAATTCACCTCCCTCTTGAACATGGGTGACCAGAACTGTATCAAGTGGTCCAGATGAAGTCTTTCCAGGACCTCATTCAGTAGCATTAATCTTCCCCTGCCTTTACTGGAAATACTCCACCTTGTACATGTCCAAGTTACAGCCATGCAGTCTGTGTTATGAATAATTAATAAGATCTGGTGATGGGGGTGCTTAATTATGGCTACGTCTGTGACTGAGACAGCATAGAAGAGCTGCTGGGAACAGCATCAGGGAGGTGAATTAGATGTGGATTCAAAGGAGAGTTTGGCACCAGTGTCTGCTGCCAGAAGTTCACTTAATAATTCAATTTAATAAATGCAACCCATTTTTTCCGCTCAGAGATGGGCTGCTCTTTGAAACAGTTGGTTAGAAGAATTTTGTTTTGTAAACCTAGCTCAGGCCCGGCGCTGCTTACCAACCCTTTGCTGTACATCCTCATTCAGATATTCACCACTGGCTGTTTGCTCTTTGTGTCATGTGACAGGTTACATTATTTTTTTTAATGTGTTTTATTTTCCAAATAACTCTGTATCTCAGCTTCTGCCCCTCAGACTTCCTAATTTAGGCTCCACTGTCCCATGGCTCTATCTAAAGCAGTAACATTTTGCACAGAAATTCCCCGGGGTGCTAAAGCAATACAGGGGATCTTATATTACCATCACTGGCAGCCCTCATGGAGGTAAGTGGCCCAAATTGTTCTAATTATTTGTACAGGTAACCCTGCTGAAAGCCAATATAAATGAAGTGGTGGTAAAGTAGATATGGCCACCGGGGTCTTATCCCTACTACCAACCCCAGAGATGCAAATGCTGATCTAGCTGACCCAGTGCTGTATCAGGGGGAAACACTTTATAATGTTTCCTCTGTGCCTACAAAGCCCAAAAGTCTCATGTCATGGTCCTTTCAGATGCCATTATTTCTGCCAGGTTGCTATTTCATGACACAGACTCAGGTCCTATTCCACCTCTTAGGCATATAAGCATTTAGCTTCTGCTCACCCTATTGGGTCCATGCATATACTACTGCATTCCCAGGGTGTGTCCAGACGAGTGTGGATATTTGGTTCCCCTGGGACAAGTAGCGGCGGCATATCTTGCATGACTGCTACTTGTCCCTGGGGGACACCCATGGCACACATGCTTTGGCATGCAGCAAGTTACCCCAGGTGGGGTAGGGGAGGCTGGAGCCAGTACTGGGCTGCTCCTAGCAGCCTTACCTGGGGTCCCGGGGGCCTCCCAGGGCTGCAGCAGTGATGATTCTGCTGTGAAGAGCCTGGTTGGCAGCTACAGTGTGCTTTTTGAGTAGTGCATGCTGCCTGTGTGTGTGCTGCTTCACTTTTATATTCTTGCAGATTTTTTTGACCCTTGGATATCCAGGAGTCAACAAAGCCTGCGGGGGGAGGGGGGGGAAGCAGCATGTAGAAAATTTCCTCCCTTGCAGCATGGAGAAAATCTAAATGTGCGGCAAGTGGTGCCACAGATGTGTTTGCAGCATCACATTTATTTATTTAACTATTTGCAATGACCGCGCTCATCTGGATATAGCCCCAGAGGCCAATCCTGCTCTGCCCTGCAGAAAGCCTCAACCAGCCTGGCAATGAGCTGTCAGGAGCTTTATGCACCTCCAGAGAGTGAACCTATTCTCTCCAGGGAGATGCATGTACTTCTCTCAATGGGCAGAGTTTGGGGCATCTTTATACACCTTTCCTTTCATAGACTTCATAGACTTCATAGACATCAGGGCTGGAAGGGACCTCGGAAGATCATCGAGTCCAGCCCCCCGCCCAAAGGGCAGGAAGTCAGCTGGGGTCATAGGATCCCAGCAAGATAAGCATCCAGTTTCATCTTGAAGGTGTTCAATGAAGGCGCTTGAACCACCTCCGGTGGCAGGCTGTTCCAGACCTTGGGGGCTCGGACAGTAAAGAAGTTCTTCCTTATGTCCAGCCTGAAACGATCTTGAAGTAGTTTGTGACCATTCGACCTCGTCATCCCTTGGGGCGCTCTGGTGAACAAACGTTCCCCCAGATGCTGGTGGTCACCCCTGATAAACTTGTAGGTGGCCATCAGATCACCCCTAAGCCTGCGCTTTTTCAGGCTAAAGAGCCCCAGGGCTCTCAGCCTGTCATCGTAGGGTCTGCTTCCCTGACCTCTGATCATGCACGTGGCTCTTCTCTGGACTCTCTCAAGCTTCTCCACATCCTTTTTGAATTGTGGAGCCCAAAACTGGACACAGTACTCCAGCTGCGGCCTCACTAAGGCCGAGTACAGGGGGAGAATGACGTCCCGGGATTTGCTTGAGAAGCATCTATGGATGCAAGCCAGCATTTTGGTCGCTTTACTAGCCGCCGCATCGCATTGCAGGCTCATGTTCATCTTGTGGTCAATGATGACCCCCAAGTCTCTTTCTTCCATAGTGCTAGCCAACATAGCTGGGCTATGATGCTCGCCAGCTCCTTGAGTACCCTGGGGTGAAGATTGTCAGGGCCAGCTGACTTGAAGGTATCCAGCTTCTCAAGATGTTCCTTCAGAAAGTCAGCATTAAAGGAGGGCAGGGGATCACCCTCACCCGGACTTCCCGGCCCTGTAGCGGGCATGGGCGTCCCATGGGACTGATGAAAGACCGACGCAAAGTACCTATTTAATAGGTTGGCTTTTTCCTGGGCGTCAGTTGTCAGTTGAGGAAGCTTGGAGAAGCCAGTTCCAAGATAAAGGGAGCTGGGACAGCTGTGTGTTGTTCAGCTGAACAGCTTTGAAATGGAGAAGTGAATGTCAAAAAGGCATTTTACTCAACCCAGCTTTTCCTTTTAAACAAATGCCTTCATCTACTACAGTAATGACCCATAATACTGCTGCATGCAATGTCATTATGAAACTTTTAGAGGCCTGAAGCATTGCACAATATCGACATGTGAAAATTCATCTCACCTGTTCCAATGGTAACCTTAACTCTGCCCAGCAAGATGTCCTTATGCAGAGGCATGACAAGCTCATTGAGAGTCTGGAGAAGGGTTATGTAGAACAGATGGGGAGTGAAGGGGAGGAGGAGACATAGATGAGGGGAAGAAGAGACTTTCCTCTGGGAGCAGTAGCCGCATGGGTGGGCTCCCTGGGAACTGACCCTAGTGCCCTGTTTGTTCCCTCCTCCCCCTCTCCCAATACGTGCATATTGGGAGCAGGGCTCTGCCTGCTCTGGCAAAGGCTCTTTGGTGGGAAAGAGGGGAGCACCATCATGCTAGCTTCACTAGGCCCCCTTCTGCTCCCCCCAGATATATTGCTTAGTGTGGCACTGAGGCGCAGGGCTGCCCCTGCCATAGCAAGGACTCTAGGAGACTATTTTGGTTCCTCCTCTTGGTCAGCACCTGGGAATGGTGCCCTGCTAACCTCACCCTAGTTACACACTGCTGTCCCTGTGAACCCTTTTGACACATACTTACTAGTGATTATGATAATTTGTGGATCTGTACATGCAGCTTATGATCCGTGATCTCATGCGTCTCAGGGTCAGAGTTAAGGTGGTAGTTGGACCATACGAGATGAAATTTTCACATTCTTGCAGATCAAATATGTGAATGGTAAGGATCCTAGAATACTTAAAGTGCCTTATTTTATTTTCAGCAGTAATGTTGACAGTAACACTGTAGTTATGTAATTTACAGAAGAGTTTTGAGAGCTTCAGCGATCTTTACTGTAAGATGTCTGTGTGGGCATCTGGGGGAAAGGAAGGTGAACTGAGGACTGAATGATGGAGACTGCTGTGATGGGTGTGTACAGGTTGTACAGAGGCAGATTTGAGGTTGGTTGAGTTGTAGTGGAACCCAAGTGGTCGCTTCCTGTCTAAAACTCCTTCTATTCCATAAAACTGCAGCCATGAAAAGTATGATGAATTCATGGAACTGGGGGAGGCTGACTGGGGCAGGGATTGGTCTGGGATATACAGAGTTGAGTTTGGGGGTCTACAGGAAGTTTGAATTTTGGAGGCATGTAACCAGGAAAGCCTGGAAGGGAATGGAAAGCAGGATTTAGTGGAGGAATCTGCTGTTGCTTCTCCAGCCAGGAGCAAAGTTAGTGTCCTCCTAGATTCTAGCCTAGTTCTTCCTTTAGGTTATTAGTTGGGACGTGTACAGTGTCTGGGACCTTACAGGGAAATATAGATCCCCATCTACTCCCCTGGACAGCAGTGTCTTCTGTTCACTCCTCTTCCCTGTGGCTGGATGTACATAGAGAGCTACCCCCCCGCCCCTTTTCTCTACACGATCCCTCCTGTACAGGGTATACCCATCTATCCCCGTGGTCCAGTCATGGGTGGAGTCCCACCAGGTCTCCGTTATCCCTATGACATCGTAATTGTTTGCACTGAGCATGAGGATGAGCTCCTCCTGCTTATTCCCCAAGCTCCTGGCATTAGTGTACAGGCAAGCACGTGCCCCCCGATGGGCTCCTTCCTTGCCCACAGATTTTACCAGGGCTGGGGCAGGGGTGGGCTCCCTGAAGCGCCGTGATCTGCTGGCTTTGCAAGGATTGCTCAGCGGGCCAGCAGTGGCGGGATAGCCCACATCCCCCAGCGGGCTTAGTTTAAAGCCCGGTGGAGCAGGTCAGCCAGTCTGGCTGAGAAGAGCCTCCTCCCTAGGGGAGAGAGGTGGAGGCCATCTCTTCCCAGCAGCTCGCTGCCTCTCTCGCCAAAGAGCGGGCTGTGGTCATGAAAGCCAAAGCCTTCCTGACGACACCAGCGCTGCAGTCTTTGGTTGACCACATAGATCCTCCTGTCCCTTCTCAGCCCATAGCCTGAGACTGGGAGGATCGACGAGAACACTACCTGTGCCCCCAGACCCTTAAGCCCCGCTCCCAAATCCCTGTAGCACCTCATGACCTGGCTGGGAGTGCTCCGAGCAGTGTCATTGGTGCCCACATGAATAAGGAGCATGGGATAGTGGTCTGTGGGTTTAAGGAGCTTTGGGATCCTCTCCGTAATGTCCCGGATGCAGGCCCCCGGGAAGCAGCAGACTTGGCGGGCTAAGGGGTCGGGGTGGCAGATTGTCCCCTCAGTCCCCCTCAGGGGGGAGTCTCCCACAACAAACACCTTACGTTTTGTCTTGGGGAGAGCAGGGGCGGTAGCTGCAGTTGGGACCAACTCTTTCAACAAAGAGCCATTGGCTAAGAGGCACAAACAACAACGGAGAGGGGCAAAACCCAAAGCATTCCCTCTCCTAGTGGCTTGCAGGGGTCTTGTGCTCTCCTTCTGGCCTCACGACTCTGCCATTCTGTTCCACCCCAAGGGTCACCGTCTAGAGAAGGGCCGGGGTGGCATCCTCAGCCTTGCTTGGCTCATAGTCTGCGGGTAAGACACTTGGTTAGGAAGTCAGAGATATGTATGCAAGGCCCCTGAGGCTGATGAGGGTCTATAACTTAGGTCTCCCGTATCCTGGAGATAAGCCTTACTCATTTCAGCAATTGAAAACGACATGGGCACCTACCCAGAGGGCAATGTCAATCAGTTACTGCATGCAGTGTTCCTTTGATTAAGGATCTGTGCATTGATGTGGAGCTTATGCACCTCCCATGGGGAAATGGACCACGAGAGAGCTTAGGCGGAGGCAGGTGGATCACTTCCGTGCATAGAATCATAGAAATCATACAATCACAGAAAATGAGGGTTGAAGGGACCTCAGGAGGTCACATCTAGTCCACCCCCTGCTCAAAGCAGACACAGCCCCAACTACATCATCCCAGTCTTTGACTACCTAGGTCTTGAAAACTTCCAAGGATGGAGATTTCACTACCTCTCTGCATAACTTGTTCTCATGCTTTATTACCCTCCTAAGAACCTAGAAAGGTTGTTTTTTTTTTCCCCTGATATGTAACCTCAACTTCCCTTGCTGCAACTTGAGCCCATTGCTCCTTGTTCTGTCATCTGCCCCCACTGAGACAGCCCAGCTCCATCCGCTTTGGATCCTCCTCCTCCTCCTTCAGGTAGTTAAAGGCTGCTATTCAATCTCCTATGCACTCTGTGAAATAGCTCCTCTCACCCAATGCTGGTCCTCCCATGTGCCTAGCATGCCCTTGCACGTGTTCTGTTAAAAAAAGTGCTGTTTTATTTCGGTAACATTTGAAAAACCACAACTGGGGAATGTTGCCTGGAGCTCTTAGTGGCTGACCGGAGAAGCTGCAGCACTGCAGGAGAGCTGGGGACTACAGCGAGCTGAAAAGCAGTCAGCTGTGCAATGCTGTTGAAAAGAAACTAATATCATGCTGAGATGAATGAATAAGAGTGTGTTATGCAAGACACAGAGAGCAATTTTTCCACCCCGGGGGGGGGTCTCACTTAGGGTTTTGGATCCAGTTTGTCCACTTCAAGGAAAATGTGGACAAATTGGAATGAATTTTGCGGGGAGCAAAAGAAGTGAAGAGGTCTCGAAAACATGACAGATGAAGAATACTTGAAGAATGAGGGTTATTAAGTCTGGAGTATTAAGTAGACTGAGAGGAGATGTGATAAGAGTCATCAAAGCTGAATGGAGTTGTTCTAAAGAAGATGGTGATCAATTTTGTCCTCTGTGGACAGGACAAGAAGTAATGGGCTTATATTGCAGCAAGAGACCTTGAGATGAGATGTAAGGAAGAGCTTTTAAATACTGAGGGTGGATAAGCACTAGAACGGATTGCCTCGAGAGGAGATGGCTTCGCTGGCAGTGGAAAATTTTCAGCACCGGCTGGACAAACGCTTGTCTGGAATAGTTTAGATAGGGATGGTCCTGTTTGGAAGGGGAGGCTGCCGTCGATGACTTTCTGAGGCTCCTCCAAGCCCCGTGAGTCTATGGCTCTGTGATTTGGGAGCTATGCTGCAGTACAGCAGGGGAGATGCAAAGGCTCCCTGAGCATCCGCACAAGCACCCAGTCCATGCTTTCCACCCCCTTGCAGAGTGGTTTCCACGCTGGGGCCAGAGGAGAGAAATCCATGCACAATCAAAGCATGGCAATGCTCTGCAGATATGGGATAGTGCCCACAGGACACAAACCAAATGCGTTGTCAAGCTGGGGGCTGCTCACAGGATTTGTGCAATTAAATAGGGAAGAAAAGCTGGTCTCTTCTACACAAGTTCCCCCCCGCCCTTGTCCCTCAGCAAATCCCAGGCAGCTCAGGCAGCAGCGATACTAGTTCTGGGAAGATGACAACCTTGATTCAACTGTACAATTAACTACTGGCAACTCCAGGTTCTTTGAAACAACGTGGAGGGGGGAAAGGAGGGAGGGAGGGATGGGTGTCCCCACATTTGCTTGTGTCCAGAGGCAATATTTGTTCTGACGGGGCACATTGTGTACAAAGCCGAGGGCTGTCTGCCAAAGCAGGCACTGCTCTGTCAACGTTATGGATGAGGAGTCACGGGAAGGTGTGCTCCCCGGGAAGGGATGTTTTCGTCCTCCCCTTCCGACATGCCAGCTCTCTTGGTCCTGGGAGCCGGATGCAGTGCATAAGAGCAAAGCTCCTGAAGAGCAAAACCAGCTGCTCTTTAGACAGGGGGTCTGACCCCAACCAGTCTTGTAGACCCCTGAATTTAGCCTCTGAAATAGGTAAGAATGAGGTGCCTGCCCAGACAGGGTCCAAGGGAGTTAGGTCCCTCCCAGGAATGATCCAGGACACAGAGCAGGAAGGTGCCTGAACTCAGGTAATAGGAGCCCTGGGCATGAGGTTGTGTCTGAAGCCCTACCCCAGTCTGGAGTCTATGAAGTAGCTCGGTTCCTTTAGAGAAGACACCATGGGCAAAAACTTGCAGTTTAAGGCAAAAAAAAAAAATCACGTGTTTATTTCATTATTTTATTTTTCCTTTCAATCATACTAGGTTTTGCTCTTCTTTAAAGGGACGCCGTCGAATACAAAATCTGAACTGAATGCAAACGCTGACTTATCGTCATCTCTTAAGACACGCATTAAAAAATAAATAGGGGCTGGCTCTGTGCATTTCTGGCAGAAAATCCAATCTGGGGGCTGTAGGCTTTTCGGTAGAAAGGACGAGTCAGGGGAAAACAGCCAAGGTTTGCAGCCGGGCTTTATAAAACATGCCACAACAGGTCATGTACTCTACTAAAGGCTTGATCTACATGGGGTTGTGGGATGGTGCTACAGGGCGTGGGGGCAGGAGCCTGGCAAAGTCAGCCCAGGTGTTGGGCTCTGACTTGGCTTGCTACCACCCTGAGGCAGCACAGAGCAGGAGCCAAGAGGTAATTAGCCAGCAAATAAGCCATGCCTTGTGCTCTATTTCCTTTTAACAATGCAAAATGAAGTAGATCCTGAAAGCATTAAGCTGTATCATTGCTTAATTAAATATAATAATAGTGCTCACTTCCCCAAGCAAAAAAAAAACAACCAAAAAACAACCAAACCAAAACAAAAAGGTTTACCAAACTACAGGAAAGGCCAGATTTATCTGCAAACCTCCAGGTTTTAATGGTTGTATCAAGGTGTGAGGATTGGGGAAGTGAAGATTAGGATTAGGGGATTAAAAAGAGGTATATCCAGCTGAGGCTTCTGCCAGGGCGCTCATGACGGGGGTGTGAAATGGGCTTGGTGAGGGCAGTCCCCAGCCCTCCTGGTGAAGATGGACCGCTGGGTAGCCAAGTGGGCAAGAACCGCGAGGCCTGGTGGATGGCAAATAGGAAGGAGCTAGACAGGGAAGATTCATAGATTCATAGATGTTAGGGTCAGAGGGATCTCAACAGATCATCGAGTCCGACCCTCCGCCTGGGCAGGAAAAAGCGCTGGGGTCAGAGATGGGGCAGTCCTGGGTTCCCGTCCCTGCTCCTAGGACAGAGAGCACTTTTCACATGAAAAAAAAGGTTGAAACAGGGCCCTTAGACTAAGGAGGTTTTCCCCTTTCTGAAAGTGCAACATCTGGCAAAAGAGGACATGCTTTGCCAGGTGCATTTTCTGGGGGACCTCTGTGGTCTCAGTCATTCTGGACCAAAGGTGTCAGGATGGCCCAGGGTCTCCACAGCTGCTCACTGGGAGGTCCACAAGTTCCTCATGGTTTTGATGTGGGTCAGCATCTCGAGCACAGTGATCCAGCAGTGCCTTTGACCAGGCAGGTTAAAAGGAAACCCTGTCTTTCTCCTAGCCCCCAGCCTGACTAGCTATATGCAACTCATGGGGCCCCTGTTGAGGGTCCAGAGAGAATAGCGGCCAAGGCCCAAAACCTGTTTTGCCTAAAGGTGTCTGTGCTATGTACATGGTTAAAAACAGCTGCCTACATGGATTAGAGATGATATTTCCACTGCACAGCTAGACTTATTCTCCAGAGGTGCTCAAGCTTGGTAGTGAACCTATTCTGTTCAAGCTGGTGCATAATGGCATATAAACCCCCAAGGTATGATATGAGAACATCCATAGGGATGATGACTGCCTCCCAAACTCCATTGGGGTGAGAGGTGGGATCACCAGCATGGGCTTGGGGGATGTTCTTGGGCCTGCCGAGCTCAGGCCCTGGGAGTTGAGGTGCTTTGCTGGGAAATGGGGAGATGTAGGTTCAAACTCCCTCATGCTACTGGACCAGAGGGTGCATGGGAAGGCCCTCCCTCTCCTTCCCTATTGAACGGCCAGTCTGCCTGGACCACTGGACCACACTCTACCGCTCCAATGGTAATCCTGTGTTGCATCATGGATGCGTACTGATGCCTACTGTTAGGAGTACAGTTTCTGACCTCTTTTTGTTGGACGGGGTGGGGAGAAGTTCTATAAACCCCTTTCTAAATGGATGGGGAAAAGACCACTCATTTTCCAGTAATTTAACCTTTCTGTTTTGTGTATTAAAAAGGCACTTAGGTCTCATCTATGTAGGATCCTCTATGCTACAGTGGCAGCCCCACCTGGGCCACACATTCCCCCATCTCCGCTTATTGGGTATAGTCACTTGGATTTCCCCACCAGAGGCAGGTGCAATGTGCATGTACACATACACACACATACACACATGCACACACACATGCATTGCCTGAGTGTTACAGCCCCACTGACAGCTCTAGTGCCTAATCTTGTAGGCCTTGCTCAGGATGCAGACACGTGACATGTTGACTGTGGATTACATATGTATTGTTCTGGAGTAAAAGTGGAGTGGATACATATTGCACAGCCCTACACTGGTGCAACTCCTTCCACTTGGGGCTGCATTTACCACTCAGAAAGTGAGGACGGACTGGCTATAAACTGATGCCAGTTGGAGTTTGCTTCCCAGTCAGTTTGAGCTTGGAGTACCCCATACAAATAGCTTCCCTGCCCTCTAGTGGCCAAGCGTGCAATAGCACCAAATAGCTTGGAAAAGTTAGCACTGGGTGTGTCTACACATGCATTTACACCCGCTTAAATTTACTGCTCAGTAAATTACTGTGCAGTAAGCGGGAATAAGCTGGTGTCTACACATGCGGGCGTTAAAGCACATTAACACTGTGTGGACTGATTTGGGACTAAAGTTAGTCCGAAGTCAGTCCACCCACACAGTGTGACTGCACAGTAAAGTGTCTACGCGTGTGTTACTGTGCAATAACTAATCGGGCATACATTTGATCCTGGCAGGATGTAGGTATATCAAATTTATAATCCAGTTGGCATAAATCGCCATATTTACTGTGCGGTACGGGGCGTGCACATGTAAACATGTGCCTGTACTGTGCAGTAATTTAAGTTACTGCGCAGTAAATGTGCATGTGTAGACACACCCGGTATGTCCGCTATTTACTGCAGAGTAAAACCTAGGTAAGTTACTCTGTAGTCATTGTCATGTGTTTGCTGAATTTTGCTGGAAGGAGCAGCATCATGAAGCTTTTGACTGAATAAGAACCACAAACTGAGCTAGACTATTGTTTTTTGGGATGTCCCTTAGCTCCAACACTCGAAAACCCTGGTCTTCTTCCTCCTTGGATTTAGAGTCTCTATAGTGTGTTTGTATCAATAAGCAGACCAGCTTCTTTGGGTAGATGTGATATCTTTTATTAGACCAACTGAGTCGTTGGAAAAAAGTTCTTAGCAAGCTTTCGGGCGCAGATGTTAAAAAAGAAAAACCGTTTACATCAATAACTGTTTCCTATCCAACCTCTGAAGCCAACCTATTACTGGCTTAAAAAAAACACAACAGTGCACGATCACAGCAATAAGGTTAAAATACCCTTTATTTTTTTCATGACTAAAATCATAATTTGAATATGTTTTATCCTTCATCTCCCAAACAGCTGCAAAAACATGAACTGATTAGTATTGGAAACATCCCGGCGAGGTAGACTGGAATACTCATGCAAAGTGCTGGCAAGGCCGCTGTATTAATTAAAAGCAAGACAAGTGGGTCTCGGAGAGCTGGAGATGACTTTGATTGGTTGTTCCCCCACCCCATCATATGGTTGTAGGAAACTTTTGTTCTAATGATCTTGCAGGAAGGTCTAGAAAAAGGAATTCATTGAGTAGGCTTCCGTCAGGCAGTGTGAATGGTTCTGGTGTTGTGAGGAAATCTCTTAGACTCCTGGAACCCTAGAAGGGTAGAAAAGGAAGTGTGTTATTTCACTGATGTAAGATCCTGAAGGATCTCATCTAGCCTCATCTTACAGGGCCCTTAACATAGCCATCCCTTTACCCTTTTATCTACACCATTTGGACCAATTTCTTTTTTGAGGGGGGCCATCCTGCAGCTGATGTAGCACCTTTGGGCCTTTCTTGGCCCTTAATATGTTCTTCTAGCATGGGTCTACTGGCTAAACCCTGACTGGCATCAGAGGAAAATCTGAAGATTTTGATTTTTAACCATAATAACGGAGATTTGGAGAGCTTCATCTTTAGAGCAGACCATCGTCTTTCTTGGATCAAATATCATTAGGAAACATTTTTATCTCCGCTTGCAATGGTTGTTGTTCCCTCCAAATATTGGCATGAGCACAGGTTACATTTCTTCCCTTCTAGTACTAGTAAGAGAAAAGTGGATCTGCTTCCTTAGGTGGCATGGAAGCAAGTGCCTCGTTCTGCCGGATGCTTGACTTGAGTTTGTTCAGCTCATCAAATGAGTGACCTTAGAATATATCAAAGACCCAGGAAGAAACTTGCCTTAAGTTTTGAAGCTACAGTACCCCACAACACTAGATTGGGTTTTGTTAACCCCGTGCTGGAGGTTGCATCAGGCCATGTTTACTTGCATTGTGAAAATGTGCTTGAAAGTCATGAAACTGAATAACATGATGAAAGAAGGAGGCTAGAAAAGCTCACAAAAGACCAAATCATCAGTTGGCATAAATCAGGTAACTCTCTGGACTCTAAGTGGGCTATACCTTTTTACATCCCCACCTACGATTCTGCATCTTGCCCTGATGATCTCTGTAAAGGGATGGTACTACCGTGGGGAAGTATGTGCAGAGGGGCAAAGGTATGTTTTATCTTTATCACATGAAAGCTGATTTCCAAATGTGCCTGGCAAACACAGCTTAACACTCTCAGGGAAGGGGAAGAGTCTATTCCCCCGAAAACTTCCAAGTGAACCTAAATGTTGGCCTCAAAGACAAAAGTGAAACAAATATCCACCTGGACTCACTGGGTACATCTACGTGTGAAATTAATTTGACGCAATGAACTCCGGCGCAGTTAGCACCGGATTTTATTGCGGGCACAACATTTACACATACGCCTGGGACCACAGCACATTGAACCGGGCTGGAGCAGCCCTGGCTGGCAGAGGGCCCCAGTGGTCAGGGTGCCCGCCAAGGGCTGCATTGACATGGTTCAACATGCGGTGGAGGCACTGACTGAGGCACGAGGTTGCTGGTGAGGGGGTAGCCTCTGGTCAGCATCTACACATGCGTTGTGGCTCTGCAGTAGGATAGTATTTGTGTTGGGCAGTACTATCCTACAGTGGAAGTAATGAGTTTACTTTGGCCTAATAGCAAATACTTTGGCCTACACCGCACGTGTAGATGGTGAGACTTTACCGCGGAGCTAATTAGCCAGCTCTGCAGTAAACGTCTTGTGTAAACGTATATGCCCTCTCAGTCACAAATTCAGGCATGATGGGCATCTATACATGTGCTCCGGGGTCAGGGGGGTGGTGGTGCTTTAATTAGAATGGCTCTGAGAGCTGCTCTAATTAAAGCACCTGCAGCGTCAGGTGTATTCAGCATCCTACACTTCAAAATGGTGACAGGGGAACTTCAACTCGATGAGCTTTAGTTAAAGCACCTCCCCCCCAACCATTTTGAAGAACGAGGATGGTGAATGGATGTGGCATGGAGGCTGCTGGAGCATGTTAATTAACCCGCTCCAGGACACTCAGTTATTTGAGTCTGCTCCAATGCATGCTAATTAGCACGCATCGGAGCAGACATCCACGACAAGCACATCCAAACCTATTTACTATTCCTACTGAAACACACTCTTTTTCCTTGATAGAGTTGATTGGGAAAAGATCAAGGGAAAATGCAAAATTGTAAATGATCCTGTCCCTCCCCCGCCTTTTTGTTCTTTTAAAAATATATTGTTTTTAATTGTGGAAATCTGTTTTTCCACCAGCTATGTGTAGAAATGCACATCATCATCATCATCATTATCATAGCCATAGATGGTGTTAATCAGTTCGTTTCCCGTTACAATTCAAATGATCAATGAAAAGTTTCAGCAAATTGTTCCATACAGGGAAATGTCAACCTTCCCTGTTCCTTAAACTCATGCAGACCGATCCCAGCCGCATAAGGACGTCTAGCTCCTAAATACCAGTGCACTCTACATTCCCATTTAACCTTCCTCTTGGCTCACCCAGCTGCTCACGTTCACCCTCCCTGTTTCAATAGCTTCTTTGATGTTGTCTCCCTTTCCCTCCCCTTCTCCCACCGTGTGGTTTTCCACAGCTTGGGTAGCACTTTACTTTGAACAGCAAAGCAAGGCTCCGTTGTGGCAAGTGCCTGAAGCTTCAAATGTTGGAGGGCAGGTCCCGAGGCGGCAGAAATTCTGTTGACTTCTGCATGCCACGGTGTCAGCTGGGGCGACGTCCACAAAGCCTGTGTGAAGAAGACACAGTTCGAATCTGGGTTGTTAGACACAAATGTAGGAGAAATACGGTCCTGGGCAAAGCCAACCCTTGCATCTAATTCATTTTTTTCACTGAAGAATCATACAGCAGGGTTGAAATCTGATACTCCAATTTAGCAGAGACAGAGCCAGGCCCACCTAACTTGCCAACCTGTTCACTGTAGCTATGGACATAGGTTTGTCACCTTGGCCTATTTAACATCCTCAATGAAGCATGCTCTCTGTCTACCTCCAGGGTTAGCTGTGCTAATGATTTTGTGGACGGTCTTGATTAAGAAGAGCGGATCGTGCAACTCAGGCAGCAGGAAGCCTTGTGATAGGATCTATCGAGCCTGAGTGTCTGTCTGTACTGCTGCACGTGCCCGAGAAGCAATGCATGCACTTCCTTCTCTGTTGAAAAGGAGGTCTGGTATCTCTGGGTATCTACACACATGCTCCGGGGCAGAGGGGGAAGGGGTACTTTAATTAGAGCAGCTCTGAGAGCTGCTCTAATTAAAGCATCATGTGTATTCAGTATCCCATGTTTCAAAATGGCAGTGGGGGCACTAACTAAAGTTCATCAAACAAGCTTTAGTTAAAGCACCCCTGCCATCAGTTTGAAATGTGCTGAATACACACGATGCGGAGGCTGCTGGAGCACGCTAATTAGCACGCTCCAGCAGACTTGCAGCAGACTAGATTAATCAAGTCTGGTCCGATGCATACTAATTAGCATGTCAGAGCAGAGGTCTGTCATGTGTATAGGTGCCCTAAGCCACAAGCTTTCCCCATTGATGACTGTCACAGTTAAACATTGTTCCTTAAAAGTACCAGCTTCCAAAACGGATAGCTGGCAAAAGTGCCTGTCACTACAATGTGACTCTTGTTTCAGTGGACTGGCATTATCTGACCAAAACAATATTTGGTCAAAAAATTTGTGACTGTCTCTAATAAGTATCGTCTTGTTTCGAAGACTTCAAATAGCAGTGAATCCATTACATACCCTCTTAACCTGTCCCAGTGGTTAAGTACCCTCTACCTTAAAAATATGTCTTGGTCATAGATTGAATTTGTCAAATTTCACCTTCCAGCCAATGGATCTTATTATCCTTTTCTTTGCTAAATTAAAAAGGCCTTTGCTGGTGGATATCGTTTTCTCAGGTAGGTACTTGAATATCTATACACCACTTGCAAAAAACACAGCTCTCAAATGCCAAATGTAAGAAAAGTCTCACTTTTGAAGTGTGGCAATGGAACTGGATACAGATGGCATCTTAATGCCATCCAAATGTATTGACTGTACCAGGGGTTGGCAGCATTTTTGGGCAGAGTGCCAAAAAACACCCATAACCATGATTTGTAAGATGTTGGCATGCCAGGAGCAGATGGCGGGGGAGCTACAAGGGGCCTGATCCTTCTTGTGGCATTGCAGGTCCTGCTGTCTACCCTAAGGCATGTGTGCGAAGCCAAATGCTTTCATGTGCTATGCTCTGGCACCCATGCCAGGGGTTGCCTACCCTTGAAATATGCCATCCTCAGTATTGCATTTACCCTCTCTGTGCCTTGAGGGACAAGATCATAGGATCATAGGGCCAGAAGGGACCTTATGAAGTCATTTAGTCTTGTTCTGATCACGGCAGAAACATCCTTGACTAAACCATCCCAGCCAAGTGTCTATCTAACCTGCTCTGGAAAATTTCCAGGGATGGAGAGTCCACAGCTTCTCCAGGTAGGCTGGTCCCGTGCTTGACCACCCTCATAGTCTTAGAGTCACAGAATCACAAATCATAGATTGAGCCTGTTATTAAGTCATATAGCTTCGTCTTCCTTGTACATAAATGCACCCCACCCCTCCCCACCCTAACCCATTCTTCCTTCTTAGCATCATCTATTTAACATCTCACCTGAGGAAGCCTGGAAGAGGAAGAAGAGAACAGCAAGAAGCAGGTAAAGGAACCTCATGACTGTCGGTCACCTGGGATCTTTGTGTCACCTGAGAGTAGCTCTTTGATCAATCGAGACTGAAGTTTCGGTGACGAAGGAGCTAAGCCCACCTCCCTGTATTTATAGGGCTCTGGGGATTGTGAAACGCTGGGACATTGTCAATAAGTAACTGTTCCTCTCTTCTGGAGAGCAGGTCAGTTCCCCAGGTGTGACGGGTTTCAGTGAAGTGTGCAACCAAAATACTGCAGTCTTACCGAGTGAAATTCAGTTAACCATGTCGACGCATTGTGTAACTTGAACAGCGGCCAAGTTGCACTGCATGCTTCATGCACCCCCAGCTTCTGGAGGTCCATTTCCACGGAGGGTGAAGAGGGAGGCATGGTCAGAGCAGGGGGCTTGGGATTTAGAAACTGCATGCCTCTGATCCCACACTGTCCCTGCAGTCATTTCACTTTGTCTCAGCCTTCCCGCATCCCTAACTGGGAATAGAAAGATGTGCTGGCAGAGCTGGGGAGAAGCACTTGATTGAGTCACAAGTGCAAATTCACCGCACTGGTGACGTTTAATCATGCTGCAGGAGGAATTCCCCCTTGTGCAGCTTAGGAACCCCGTTAAGTCCTATGGTGTGAGCTTTACTTATGCTGAATTGGCCCCTAGGCCTTGTGCTACTTCCCTGCATAATAGCATAATATCTCCCTTTGTGCATATTCATGCATAGTGATCTTGGGTGAAATCCAAAATTTCCTTTCACGTCTGTGGGACCAGGATTTCAGCTCTGATACCAGGATTCAGTTAGTGCACAGGCTGGATCTCTGTTATTGCAGCAAATGGAAGACAGTTTTATTTCCAGACTGACTGGAGAGAGCGGCACGTGGTAGGTTAGCAGTTCCCATTGCTAATGGGCACATCTGAGTTGCTGTTGCTGGCAACCCTAGAGACTATGCTTTGCAGCAGGTAAGGGGCCGGCTTGTGAGAGAATCAAAAACTCCGAGGGTTGGAAGGGACAAAAGGACTGAGCCAGTCCAGCCCCCTGCATGGATGTGCAGTGTTTTATTTCTAAATCATTGCAGACAGAAGCCGCCTGCCCAGCCTCTCATTGAAAATCTCCGGTGAAGGAGACTCCACATCTTCGCTGCACAGGTTGTTCTTGTCTTCTATGATTCTTACAGTTAGGAAGTTTTGCTTGAGATTTAATCAATGCTGCTGGTTAAATCCATTGCTATGGCAAGAGAGACCAGTGGCTTTTCTCTATGGCAGCCTTTCAAATGGCTGAAAACTGTTCTTATGTTCCCCTTAATCTCCTTTCCTTCAGACTAACCAACTTTCTTCATACAGCTTGATTTCCAGACCCTTTGTCATCCTGGTTGCCGGCCTTGGGACTACCCCAGTTTCTCTATTTCCTTCTTAAAATGTAGCGCCTAGAACTGGACACAGTTTTCCAGCTGAGGCCTAACCAGCACTGAGTAGTGTGATACTATCACCTCCTGTGGGCGCGCCTACATATGTGCATTTATTGTGCAGAAACCAAAATTACTGTGCAGCATGGGGACGCGTCTGCATGTGCAGGCCCGTACTATACAGTAAATATGTAACTTATACCGATTTGAGCATAAATCTGATACCTACATCATGCAGGTATCATATTTACTCCTGATTAGTTACTACACAATAATGATGTACATGTAGACGCCTTACTGCGCAGTAACACTATGTGTATGGACTGACTTGGGACTAACTCTAGTCCAAGCCAGTCCACACACAGCATTAATGTGCTTTCACACCTGCATGTGGAGACACTGGCCTATTCCTACTTACTGTGCAGTAATTTACTGCGCAGTAAATTTAAGCTGGCATAAATACACATGTAGACATGCCCTGTGTCTTGCTTACAAGCTCATGTTCATACAGCTCAGATTGTATTTGCTTTGCATCTTCACCATCCTAGTGACTCAAGTTAAGCTTGTGGTTTTCCATAGCTCCCATATGCTTTTTGGTAGTGCTGCTGCCTAGGCAGTTGTACCCCTGTCTATATTTGTGTGTTTGCTCATTTTTCCCTAGATGTAGCACCTGAGATTGTGTTTGCTGGTTGCCATGTTAACAGCATAAATGAAAAGCACTGGGTTTTGGTAGGATGGTAGTTTGATGTGATGGACTTATGGCTAGAGAGAGAGGCTGCAAAAAAGTGCCAGCTTTCAGTGGGTTTTGCTGCAGACTAACTTCACAGTTGTAGGCGGTCGTTTGATGCTGATGAGATGTTTCTAGAACTTTCACTGTAAATTTCTAGAATTGTAGATGTTGGGTTTTCTAAGCTGTGTTACCCAGCAGTTAAATAGATATATCTAGGTGGCCTCACAAATAACAGATAAGGTAATTTCTTGGTATTGGAAGGGCCTATTGTATTTTCTAACTCAGGGGTGGGAAAAATACAGCCTATGAGCTGGATCCAGCCTGCAAAGGGATTTTGTCCAGTCCACAGTGGGTCCCTTGGTCCTGTCCAGCCCAAGTGTGGGGGCCAGTCCAGGCCATGATACATGAGGCTGGTCCCGCCACCCCTGCTTGCCCAGCAGGGCTGGGGCAGCACAGTGCCCAGACTTCCTTCCTGGCAGCCCAGGCAGCAACTCTTACTGGCTCATCCACCCCATGCCCATTGCTGAGGGTAGGACCTGCGTGGGCAGGGTGCATGGCTGGGCAACTGGGATAGGGCCACGGCCAGGCAGAGAACGGTGGCCGGGAGCGAGATGAGATCACAGGGTGGGATCGCAGTGCAGTGACAGCACGGGGACAGGACTCAGGACAGAGCCATGATCCGCTGCCCTCATGTCCCTGCAATGGGCGCTGGTTCTGCAGGCAGGGGCATGCAGCGAGTGGATTGCAGACTCTGGCCCCGCACTGTCACCACCCCAAGGTCTTGGCCCATCCTGCTCCCAGATACCACTCCCACCCGCCTGCAGCTCCATCCCACCTGCCTGACAGTGAGCCCTGGCAGCATGGGTC
Source organism: Alligator sinensis (assembly GCF_000455745.1). Lineage (NCBI taxonomy): Eukaryota > Metazoa > Chordata > Crocodylia > Alligatoridae > Alligator > Alligator sinensis. The sequence goes on along the minus strand of NW_005842662.1, from coordinate 432,703 downwards.
CTGGCCAGTCTCCAGGAAGATCTCCAGGGAGATTGCAGGGAGGTGACAGTGTGGGGCTGAGGCATGATCGGCTTCCCGCATGCCCCTGCCCACAGAACTGGTGCCCGTTGCAGGGGCATGTTAGGAGCAGATCGTGGCCCTGCTCCGGTCCCCGGCTCCACACTGTCACGGCCCTGCGATCCCCGCTTCAGCCCCACCTGCCTGTCCCGGTCCCCGATGCCACTCCCTGACGGCCCACAGCCCCATCCCAGCCACCTGGCCCAGTGTGGACCAGAGCCACGTAGGGATTTTTGGTGAGCTGCTGTGTGCATGGGGGGGGGATGCTGACGCAGCCTGCGACACCTCCCAAAATTCCCTAAGAGGCCCTTTGACCCAAATAATTGCCCACCCCTGTCCTAACTGATGTTCTGGCTCAGCAGTTTGAGTCCTCACTGCCTCTCTTATCATGCATAACTGCAAGTGAATGGCATTTTTGGTCTGCAAATTATTAATACGCTTAATCCTTTTATGTGTTCAGACGTGGCTGTTTCCCTGTGCAAGATGTGGAGCTTGAGCAGAGGAGGAAGTAGCAGAAAGGTGACGCCACCTCCATGTTTACAAAGGAGATTGCACTGTGATAAACAGTAATTTCTTCTTCCATCCACCCTATCCCTGCCTGTGGGTCCCTCCAAAATTTCGTCTTTTGCTCCAGTTCATAGACCAATTTGC
>NW_005842662.1:418181-431964 GCF_000455745.1 Alligator sinensis | reverse complement strand
AGGAATGCCCCTCACTTTTGCCGCAAGCCTTCCTACCGCTCGTCATAATACTGGGGGATGTCAAAGATGCACCGTAGACCCTTCCTCTTTTAGGCCAAGAGAGGATGTCCCTGGGATGCCACCCAGTCAGTCTTTGATGGCAGAGAAACACAGAGCCAGACAGAGAAACCAGGAAAGGAAACAACTGTGTCTTTCTACAGAGGAAACTCCATTAAACACAGGTTATGTCTTTCCCCGCCCCATCAGAGAAACATTTCCAGGGAGAAGCACAGCTGTTTTAAGTGTATGGCATCCCTTCAAGATGACTGTACTAGGGAAGAATTAAGCAGAGGTGCAGACAAAGCAGAGATTCAACCATTGTGAAGATGTTAGTTGCCCTCTGCCCCTGAGAGATGTTAAAAAAGATACGCTCTCTGTCTAGGCTTGTATCCGCTCTCCTTCCCATTGCAGAACATGAGCATCTCCCACTGAAGGGAAGAGCCAAGAACCACCCGTGATGTAAGAGGGCATAGATTTGACCCAAAGACCATATTCAAGAGTAATCAGCCAGGACTCTAGGAGTGGCGGTAACATCTATTTAAACAAGCAATTATACATTGCAAAAGATTTTTTGGAGCAATAGGAAAATTCCACGGCTCTCTTTAAAACAAAACAAAACATAAAGCCAGAGGCAGACCGGTTACTTAAAACCAGACTCAATGAGTACAAAATGTACATCAAAGTAAAGCCATTTATCCTGAGTAGCTATGGCCCGAGGCTGAAACGTAATGCATCTGTGCACGGAAAAATTTCCGGTTGCAAGGAGACGCGGGAATGCCGATGACTTACTGAGTGTTCTTACAGGGCGAGATTCTCATCTTAGAGATTTTGCAGTGGCCAATTCATTAATAGAAATGTCCCAGAGGTGAACGGAAGTTGTGGGTTTCTCTGAAACTGCAGCCCTTTTGTTCAGTTGCCTAATAGGGAGCTTGACCGTCATCTGAAGACTTGGCCTATGCAGCTAGCTCGAAGTCAGAGTCACAAAGCAAGATAGCGGCCAAGTTGGCAGCAGAGGGCAGAGCCTCCGTGCCCACTGTCTGTGCCCTGTGCATAGTTTATACCTGCTTTTTCCCTGCCTTTGCATCTGGCAATAAGTTTTTCCTCAAGCCCATCCTTAATGTCTGTTATCAGGACCATAACCATTTTGATCAAAAACATCCTTGGAGGTTTTTCAGGCCTGTCTTGACAAAGCCCTGGCTGGGGTGATGTAGTTGGGGCTGGTCCTGCTTTGAGCAGGGGGTTGGACTAGATGTGACCTCCTGAGGTCCCCTCCAATCCTCATTTTCTATGATTCTCTTTTGCAGCCATTGCAGCTCTCGGATGGGTCTCCTAAGCCATGTATGGTCTCACCAGTGACTTCCCTATTTCCTGCAAAACTGTTATCTTTATAAAAAGGGACTGCTACCATCACAAAAGGTTTGATCTAACTTAGGAATTAAGGTGACCACTGATGGCTTTCCGACTGCAGGTGGACCGTGGCAACTATTTGACAGTCTGTTTGCTTGCTTACGTCTCTGCGGTCCTGGGCACCATATTCTGCAGTCCTGCCCTGCACAATGTGACCCACAATCTACATCCTGCTTCTTCACAGTCATGCTCCAGAGTCCAGGCTTTCAATCAAGGTATTTTTCCACCTCTCATGCCATGAGAGATGGAGTCTTGTTTGCCTGAGCCTACGGCCAGCCAGAGACACTGGCTCCATGTGGCATCGATCTTCTGGATCTGATAATGGGCCGGCAGAGCGCTCTGCAGCTGAGCAGTGCTGAATGCAACCGCACAGAGAGAGGAGGCTGTTAAATGCATCCTGTAGTCACAGCACTTGCCAGCTAACAGACCTGGGAGCAAATGTGGTTTACAAGCCACTGGAATAGCATTTAAAATCCAATTCCAAGTATGAAACATGCTGCTTTTTCTTCAGGGTCTTCTCAGACGAAGGTAGCTTAGTGCATGATCCAGCTCTCGGGTTGCAAATGATCACAGCGCAGGCCAAGATTTGGGCCACCAGGGTTGGATTTGCTGTGAGCTCCTGATGGCTCCTTTCCTTGCATACTATGTCATCCAGTGGGATTTTCTTCACCAGCAGATAAAGCACACAGGAGTGGAGCTACTGAGAGACTATGGAAACAGAAAGTGAAGTTCACTTTCTGTCTGGGATGCTGCAGGGCTTTCTGTAGCCCCTTTGGAGTAAGTGAGTACTTCCACAGGAGGTTTGCTAAGTTCAGTGGTTGCAGCTGGGATGATCTAGGACGGTGGGTTTCAACCTTGCTAGAGTCCAGGAGCCCTTTGGAAAATGCCAGCTCTTGGCTTTCACGCATTTCTGGACTATGAAAAAATACTAGAGCAATTGTTGCAAAGGACTCAGCTAGCCCGCAGCAGGGCAGAATGGTTTGGGCACTCTGGCTTCCTATTTGAAAGCTTTGGGTTTCTCTTGTGAACCACACCTGAGCGTTTGCACATTTAAAAACCAATAATGCACAGGACACTGTAGCACCCTTAGAAAGATCCCACGGCACCATGGGGTGGCATGGCACCCTGGCTGAGTCTCGGTGATCTAGGGACTATGCAAGGATTCTTTGGTAATATCTTTTATTGGAGTTTGGAGAGCTGTTAGACAAGCCTTCAGTCACAAAGCGCCCTTTCTCAGGTGACCTAGGCACCCACCATGCCTCCAGTTTCTCAGATGACCTGAGGAAGGCCAACTATACATTTGGGCCAACAAAAAGATCCTGCAACAGAAACCTTGCCTTTTGGCTTTCAAGACGGACTCATTCAGAAGCCTGTGGTTTCATTGCGAGTTCGAGAAGTTCAAGGATGCCTGATTACCAGCTCCCAAACAGGTCTGGTAGTCCCAAGTCACCGATAGTCACCACCCTAGAGGTGGGCAAGAGAAGAGATTCAAGGACACGTTGAAAGCCAGTCTGAAGAAGTGTAATGTTAAAGTCAATACCTGGGAGACTCAAGCACTGAATTTTCCCCATGACACCATGATGCAAGGCATCAAGCATTTCGAATAAACTCGCCTCTCTATGGGGATGGATGGATGAGAGAGACAAAGAGAAAGAGCTGTGACCTGACATCTCCAGGATCTGCTTCTTCCCCCTGGCACTATTTTCCACATCTTCAGTTGAACATGAAGCTCTTGGCTTGGTCTCCAAAGCCATCTATGGACTCACCATTGACTTTCCTATTTACTGGAAGACCGTCGTCTTTATCCAAAGGGACTGCTACCACCACCTCTGAATGGGAAGGATGGGTGTGTTTTTAGTTACATGGGAAGCACTAGTTACCAGACCTGTTACTGTGATCCAGGGGCAGGCCGGACATAGGCATGGGTGAACCAGGTGGCCACCTGGGGTCCAGACAGAAAGAGGGGCTGAAAATGGTAACTTTTCCCCCAGTTATTATTATCATTATCTCTGGTGAAGGGGGGCCCAATACTAAAAGTTCACCTGGGGCCACTGGGAGTCTAGGTACGGTGCTGCCCAGGGGCTATTACAAGCCAGGTAGCTGGTAGTTACATGTTCACAAGTGCATCCATCCTCCCCTCCTTGCTTAATTCCCAACCCCCCTGCAGGCATATACAAAATGAATGATCTTGCAACCTATTCCACAATAGGTTGGCTTTATTGGAAAGCGATTCTTTCTCCAGATGCGGCCACATCCCCATCATGCCTGGGTTTCCGTGCATCACTGGGTGGTTTGACATTTGCAGCAGTTGAATGTCCTGCTGCTGCAGGTGTCAATGGGTGTAGTGAAGATGGGAGACTCCCCTTAGTGACAGAAGCCCATTTACCGTTGTCTGGGACATCAGTGCTCCCCAGCCAGCGAGAGAGAAAATCTGCCTCAGCTTTTATGCACAGAATCACATGCGGCTAGTTCAGGAACTACTTTTGTACAGACACATGGATTTGAAGGCCAGAAAAGACAATTGTGAGCTTCCATTTGGATTTCATGCAGCTCCTCGTGGACTTTCTCCTGGGCACTCCTGCATCCGGTCTACAACTCTTGGTTGAGCTACAAAACATGTTTAGAAAGTCAGGGATCTGTGTTATTAGCAGGGGTCCAACCCAAGACCTTCATTGCGAAGAGAGTGACTCTGAACTACAGAGCTAAGCCTGATAGCTGCATGGAAACCTTTCAACCAGGCTGCATTGTCTGTTTGTAAAACTCTGGTCACAACATTCAAAGGATTCATGATAAGTTATGAACGTATTCAGATGCAGTCACCCAAGCTAGCAGAGACTGCTCGTACTGGGCCTGCCTTGTAGAAGTCAGGTATTGCGCCTTTGATGCTAGATTTCTTCTTGTAGCACATATGTGAAGAAGGTTGACTACAACTTGTATCACTCACTTCTTCTGCAGACCACGCTATTTCCCCATAGGTACCACCTTCCTGCAGCACCGTAGCCTCATGAACACCAATTGGGCAGTATTTTCATGTCTATAAGCACCATTTCCCCTTGGTTAGAGAGCAGTCTCACATTGGGAACTCACACAAATGGGTTGATACATTTTTCAGCCTTTTTTGACTGGTCTCCAGCTAAACATATGTCATTACAAAAATCTTAAAGACTGCACTTATGATCTGCAGGGGCCACATTTTCCAAAGAAAATGGCGTTGAACACAAACAAATGGCAAATGACTCTTTAATTGGGGAACATATTTCATGGTGGTGCTTAAGAGAATACAGTGTATTGAACCTATATAAGGAGGTATGTTGGGAGGATGTTGCTATCTATGAATAAAAGCACATTTGGACTGTTTTAGGCCCCTGTGCAGCACTCTTGACATATGCTCAAGGTCATCCCTATTTAGCAAAGCTAGAAGAGCATACTCTCAAGTCCCAAGAAGTCAAGTGAACATGAACCATATGCCTACATGTTCGACTGAATCAAGATCCCAAATTATGGCATTTGAAGGTGTAAACCCTTGGGGGATCTTTTACTGGACCAACAGCATGGTTGGCATAAAGTTAGACTAGTAAGGGCAAGAGAGTGAAGCAGATGGGAGTGAAGATCATTTCTGGATGAAAAGTCCCTGTATTTATAGGGGTTGAGAAACTGGGCCAGGATGAGGTATGCAGGACAACCATTTGCCATTTATAGTTTGGTTACCTGTGATTGTTGATCTCAGTCATATAGATCCATCCTGCTGCAACCTGCACAGTGAACCAAAAATTAACAACATTATGTATTACAAACCCTGAATCGCAGCACTGGAGGAGTCCTTTGTGTTCCTGCAAAGCTGGTGGCTGTTTCCATACAGACCAAGGCTTCGGTGCTGAAGTCTACTGTCCTGAGCAGAGGACCAAGAGCCTAGAAGGTCTGTGTATTATAGCCCTGCATCCAATGCTGGTCTCCCTTCTGGCCTGGAGCTAGTGAGCTTCCCCACCCTTACAGGACACAGGACGGTAGTGTCCACCACATGAGTCCTTTAGCATGGTGACTGGGAATTGGCCTAGAGTCTGGGAATGGTCAGGCTTGTGTCTAAAAACCTTGCCTTCCTGGAGGATTCGCCCCTCTTTAATGTTTCCCTCTGTCTAGAGAAGAGATTTCTGATAGCAGTCAGCTCAGTAATGCAGCAGTAGGCAGCATGACAAGGTCCAGGGCTTGGAAGCTGAGCTGCACCCATTCAGACTAGGAAAAAGGAGCACATTTCTAACAGTGAGGGGGAATTTAGTGCTGCATCAACTGGCCTCAGGATGTGGTGGATTTTCTGCTCCTTGAGGTCTTAAATTGAAGCGGGATGTCTTTCTAATGGGTGTGCTCTAGCTCAAACAGAAGTGCTTGCTGCAGAAATTATCATGCAAGGTTCTTTGGCTTCTTTTATGGATTGAAACCTATGGCTTGAAGTCTCTGGAGTTCCCCCTGAAAGCCCTGCTTTCCTCCTGTTCCGGGATATATCCTTCATTCTTATACTCATCGGTCCCCATTTAGCATATGGCTTGCATGTTAGACTTAATAATAAACTCGGGTTGATCTTTATCCCTCTATGTATGCCTCCTATTTGAGCAGGGTGGGAAGAGGTGTACAGGATTGCCTTTGATACACACTATTTGACTGTTAATCTAATCTATGAAGCACTTAATCACCATGGTACCTTGGCATGCCCATGAAGAAGTCAGGCAGGGAGAAATGAAGGGGAAACATTGGACTGATTGTAATTTTAGTTTCACACTATTCGTATCTGGGAGTTTTCTGGGCAATGAGATGAGAGGAATGCTGCAGGTGGAGAAGGGGCAACATTTTAGGGGAGTTTGGCAGTGGCCATTTCTATAAAGGAAATACTGCTTCCTCACTTGAGCTCTGCTTTTTGCATTCACACAGATGCAAGAATTGGCAAACAGGGGCTAGATGCAAATTGAAGATGCTCCCCATCACCTGGGGCAGTCTGCATGAATAAAATGAGAATAGCCCTAAGGTGGTAAAGATTTGTGGGTGCTGAAGGTCCCAGTGCATTTCATAACCTGAACTGGAGCCAAGGTGCTTTGAGTAGTCCTGTATGCTATGTCTGCATGGTCTCTGCATGCAGAGACACTGGGGACTGGAGGAAAAGAGGGGAAGATACTGAACTGAGGCCAGTATTCTCAGTCTGTGAAAAGGCCTGGAAAGGTGTGAGCTGTCAGTGTAAGATGCTAGCAGATACAAAGCACAGATCAATTTTTCCTCACTGTACCTAGTACCTACCTAATACCTGAGACTTACCTTGGCTAGCTGTGAGGTGACAGCTACAGGGCCTTGCCTCCACCAGGCTTTCACAGCAAGAGAGCTAACCTCAGTTAATTATGCTGCTGTAAAAACACACCTGTCTTGTCATGAGACAAGATAATACCTCAAGATAATGCCTTTGCGTTCTTGTCTAATCAAGCTGGCTTGTATAAATTAGAGATGGGTAAGGTCTCCTTGGTCCTACAAGACTGGTCTTGTTGTAGGCCTTCATGCCACCATAAACATCCCTATGGTGGCACAAAGCACAGACAAACAGTAAGCGCAGGAAGCTGGGGTCCCCTGTTTAGAGACATGCCCGAGGAAGCATGTCTCTGTAAGTGGGAAGCATGTTATCTGTTGTCCAGCCATGGGACTCATCCACCGCTTCATTTGGCGACCTCTGTTTCTACACATAGCAAGGTAGAAAAGAAGGAACGTTTGTCATTGTAATACTCATTAATCTCCAAACTGTTAAGATGCAATAATGTGGACTTGGTGTAAGCACTGCTAATATATATAATTCCCTTTGGATATGTGTTCAGCCTTGCACTATCCCTGCTGATAGTGTGAACACAGGCTGCACTAAGTTCATACTCAATGAACAGTTGCTGTGTGTTTATTCCAGTGGTCATATCCTAGAACCTAACAGGTCCTTGGAGGTGATTGCGATGATGTCTCAACCATTATTTTTCCTACCTGATATCTTGCTGAAGGTAGGGACAGGTATGGAGCCTCTGAAGCCATCAAAGAGCAAAGCAGCTTGCTGCCTCCCATGTGCTTCACCTTACTCCACTTGCCTTATCCACCTGTTCTCTACTCAGCTTTTCCTTCCTTCACCCGGTGCTGTCTTTCTCCAGTCCCCAGCCCATCCCCACTTCTTTCCGTGGTTCAATGTCACATTAGGGAATGGGATTAATCCCCGTCTGCTCTGCAATGGAGAACTGTGCTTGAACCAGGACTGGGACAGCTGCATTATCAATGGCTTAGCAAAGTTGCTTTAATGCCTTAGCAAAGTTACACCTGGGGTACAGGCTAGCCCAAGACACTGCTTCAGAGAAAAAGGAAGCCCCAAAGCCATTGCTTTCTGAGCCCCCTGGGCTGAGACTTATGCTTGGAGATCTGCGGTGGGATTCGTGCACCCTCTGAGTGCCACTTGCTGCAGAGGACAGACCAAACTCTCAAGGTTGCTGCACCAGTCCCCTCTGGACCCCAGATTGCTACCACAGCTACCGACAGGTCACTCTCAGATGTCTGCTCAATGGTCCATGCAGAGCAGGGTGAGCCCCAAGCAGCACCTGCTTCTTATTGCACAACATCCTTGAGAAACCCTATCTGCCCACAGCAGTGGGAGTACAGAGTGGACTGAGATTCCTTCTGCTTAATGAGCTGCATCCCAAATGCTAACAGGGAACAGCTGCTGACCTTTGGAAAGGTGGGTTTTGCCTGGGCCAGCAAGGCTTCCTCGGATGAGAAGCCTTGGTACAATTTTCACACCCACGCTTTTGCACTGGAGCATAGCGGCCCGTTTTGCTGGTCATGGGGGCATGGGCAAGGGGGCACGTCACGGGGGGAGCAGTTCCAGAAGCCATTTTTGGACTCTGGCAAGTCATTGCACAAGCTGTGACTGGTGTCCTCCAGCCAGGATGTTTTCCTTCTCGGTGCTCAGTCTGGACACCTGCAAGCTCTGGGCTTCTCTGCTTGACGTGCTGGGGGCACTTCTCCGGCCTGTGTTAGTCAGAGGGTCACAGTGGTGAATCACCTTCCTGTCTCCCTGCAATCCAGCTCTCTTCTTTCTGCCTCCTCAGACTTGTCCTCCTGATTTGTTCCCTCTCTATTTTCTCCTTTTGCTTCCTGTTCCCAGATCTTTTGGATCAGTCATTATTGCTGCTTGTGCGATGCACAACATGACTCCACGGGAGGGGTGAGGACTTGCCCCAGTGCTGCACACGGGCTGGGTACAGGGGAAGCTTTGCCCCCTCCTGGGCACTGAAATACTGTGATTCTAAGTAGACCAACAGAGAGACAATCTGCTCAGGCAAGCGCGACTGCTGGCATCAGCTTCTTTGCTCAGGTCTGTGTAGCCAAATGCACACGGCCACTCTGTGCACACATGTGTGTCCACACCGCTGGGAAATAGACTTCCAGTTGGCATGCAGGTGCCAAACACACCATGTAGACAGCTAAAAAATTACTCCTTTAACAACTAGGGGCAACGAGAATGCACACCTCAGTTGCCACTGCAGAAGGCAGGGCAGGGTGGCACCTGTGGGAACGGCTACCCATGCGCTTTAATGAGCATTATCTTAGTTTAATGCACACTAAAGCATCACAAAAAAAGACACATGGTGTTTTCACTAATGCACATTAAAATAGGCGACTGTGCTTTTTTTCTAGTACCGCACAATGGAGGCACTAAATTTAATGCGCATTAGCAAAAGTGCATTAATGAATGGGTAGATGTGCCCATAGGAACTACCTGCCCTGAATTCCCCTTGTTGCAAACTGAGCTGAGTACTTTTCTCCTGCCCTTTTTGGACATGGAGAAAATGGATCCTTGGCTTCCTTCTAACAACTACTCACCTCTCTGAAGACTATTGTCTGGCACCCCTTTCAGTCCTATTTTGGAGACTAGACAAATGCAGTTCTCTACTCCTATCCTCAGAAGCTGCATTTTGAAAACCTCCAATCACTTTTGTTGCTCTCCAAGATGTGTTCGTCCTTCTCACAGCATGGTGCTTCAACACGGCCACAGTTGTCCAGCTAAAATATCACCAGTGCCAACTACAGCAGTTTTCCCTGTGCTTTCCAACAGGTAATTAGTCAGGTTAGTCTGAAGTCAGGGGGAAGGTCCAACAGGTAATTAGTCAGGTTAGTCTGAAGGCAGGGGGAAGTTAGGGCAGGGTGGCACCATAGACATGAATTGGTTCAGGGGCATAAGCTCTTGTTGACAACAACCAACACTAGTGTCTACCCATCATCTGAAATCCATTCTCTGTCTGATGCTTTTTTTCTCCTGATCCAAAGCCTGTATCTCTCCCCAGCCTCCCTGAATCAAGAGTTCATGGTGGGGAATAATTGGTGGAAATAGAGAGGGGCAGTGCTGGGGCCTGTCTCCTGGGCCTTTAGTCCCCAGTCTTCCCACCCAGCAAAGGAAACTCAGTTAGAAATGAATCCTGGTCAGCAGTGCTTGCAAGGTCTAGCATCACTGCTAGCACTCCCTTAGGCTTTCTGAGCATGCGATGAGAGTTTTCTCTGAGCACAGTGCAGATGTTTGATATTTTCTCCCCATGCTACTGGGCTTTGTTGGCTGCCACGTGGGGTCAGGCAGGGATTTTTTCTCCTTCTGTCACTACAGGGGTCAGGGGCTTCTTGCTGTCCTCAGAAGCGCTGGGTGTTGCCTGCAGCCAAGGTGGGGCTTCTGACTGGGGTGTGCCAATGCTCCTGCTAGGACTCAACCTAGAGGCTCCTGGTTAGAGGGTCTTGCTCCCCTGTTTGGGGTCAGACCAGTTGCCATATTTGGGATCAGGAACGATTTTACTCCATGGTCAGATTGGTACGGACTGTGGGGGCTTTTGCTTTCCTCTGTAGCAGAGGGCATGGCCCTCTTCCTTGCATTGTTTGAGTGTATCTTAACAGCCCTCGCAGCTGCAACGCTGGCAGCCCTTGTCTCCCTGTGCACTTGTGGAAGGTCAGGGTGCTCCTGGTGTCTTTGGGCCAATATGCCTTGCAGTTGGGTGACAGGGTTGATTGTGCAGTTTTAGTGTGACAAGCACTTGTATGGGGATGGTTTAGATAGGGATGCTCTTGCCTTGAGCAGGGGGTTGGACTAGATGTGATCTCCAGAGGATCCTTCTAGCCCTAATTTTCTATGTTTCGCTGTTGACCTTGAACAAATGCTCTGACAACTTGCTTTGGACACAGCTGAAGTTCGGTGGGACTCTGATCACAGGGTGTTCCTGGTGGGTAGATAGACAGGAACAGAATAGCTAGGAGCTGGAAATGATCCAGTCCACCCACTGCTGCCAAATGAATGCACAGAGCCTGGCATCCGTAGCAGTGGATCATCTGACTCTTGCAACGAAAGGCGTGCTTGCTGAGTGCATGGGACCCCCTTGGGATGGCCATTTGGTCCTATGGCAAAGTGACATTTAATAAGGGACCGAGCAAGGCCATCTGAAATAACTCCTTTGCTTGTAACTTGTGCTGACATCAGCTGGCAGACTTGTCTCCCCTGTCACTGTGATCTGTGAAGTCATCTGTGCAGCCACGTGCAGGGTTATTGCAAAATCACCTCCCACTGCATCCCAGGCTGCCCTGAACGAGGGGCTCTGATCTTCCTGTTTGTTCTCGTTGACAATCTCTCCTGCTTCCCAGCCGCTTGATAGCTGCCCTGAAACCATTCATGTAGTGCTCTAGGGGAGTCCTTTTCCCCCTGCAGATAAAGCAAGATAAAAGAGAAGGGTATTATTTGGCTGGGTGGAAATGTTCTTTATTTTGATGATATGATTCTAACCGATAAAAGTGGGTTTTGCTTGAAACCAAATGGAAAGCAAGTTCCCACAGGGTGAGGCTTTGTCATTTTTTTTTTGTTCTTATAAGGGGTGGGGGGCAGGAATAAAAAGAGAAAAGGATAGAAATGGGGGAAATCCTACAGAAGGAAAACTGATCCATTTTATTTTTGGTTGCATATGAATTAATAGGATATTTTTGCGGGTTTGTTGTTTTTTCATTTTGGATGAGTTCAGAGAAATCACAGAAAAGTAGGGCTGGAAGGGACCCCAGGAGGTCATTTAGTCCTACCCTTTGCTCAAGACAGGATTGCCTCTGTCTACACTGCCCTAGACAAGTGTTTGTCAAAAATAGTGAATGATATAAATACCATTTTTTCTTTTCTATCCCATTGAGGGAAAGATGTTAATAATTCTTGCTGCAGCAATACCTGATAATAGAGCAGGTCTCCTCTATGCTAGTCACCATACAAAGACACAACCAAAACTGTTTCTGTCTCAGTGGAGTCCTGATCTAACCACTTCTTTCCCTTTTTATTGACTGTATAGACTAGGGAGAGATAGATAGAGAGGAGGAAACCCCCTCAGCCTCCCAACTTTCTCACCTCCATTTGATTCAGCTCTCAATACTCTTTTTATTTTAAATTGTAATGTCGAAACATCATACAGTTTGGTGAAAAGATCAACCTCCCCCCCCATCAAAGAATTCATATGATCCCAAATGTTTAGGGGCGAGATTTCCCATTATTTTGGCAATCACATAGGATGTCATGAACTCAAAGCAATCATGTAGGGCTTGATCAGTGATCAACTATTTTGGGTACTCAACTTAAGGTGCCTGGATAGGGTCTGGTTCAATGGGAGATAAATGGCACAGCATCCACAGCTGCTCTGACAGTACCAGCTAGAAGCTGGACTTACCTTGGCTGGGCCCTGAGAATACAGTATAACAGGCTCTCCAACAAGCCTGATTTTGGCTATTGCAAAGATGAGAAGTTGACCCAGAATTTCACAGCATATAACGTACTGAGCAGTCACCCCACAGATCAACAAACTGAGCAGATTAAGAGGCCCAAGCCATGGCAGATCGGGCTGATCATGCCGGAGTAGTTGCTCACCCATCTGAGATACCAAGTTTCCCAACTCTTATACAGCGCAGCCCACAGTGCTAAGTGCAAACAGGCTGAGAAAAAGCAGCTGTGTGTTACAATCTGATGGTACCTTGGGCCACCTTGTACCTGTTGTACATCCTCATCTAAGTGGTCCTGATCTTCCTTTATCATACAAGTACTGCACTGTCCGGTGCTTGATGTGCCCAACTCCCTTTCCCAGCGGTATCGCACACCTTGTATTGGTTCATGCATAAGCCACCGCTCGGGCGAGCTTTATATTGGTCAATGCTTCTGCAAAGCCTGAGCAGTCGCTGTGCTAATTGGTGCCCGTACCAGCTAATGCTCCCGTGAGGCCTACAGGGCTCTCTTCTGGTTCTGCTGTAACCCCTCTCCCCACTTCCCTGGGCACGAATGGGTGACACAATGTGTCCAGCCCACTTTCCCAGATGTGTCGAGAGAGGTGACTTTGGCCTCTTGGTGCTGCAGTAACTCTTGCCCCCATAACTGTGCTGGCCCTTGCCCTCTGCCCAGCAATTACTGATGCCACTAGCCTGCACACAAACCTACTTCCCCCCATACTCCCAGCATCAGTCTTGCTTTCATATCAGGTTTGGCTCATCCTTCAGCCCCCATCTCTGCTCCATGTTCTCCTACCTCCTCATGCACCCTGACCCTGCTTGTCACGCCCATCCATCATGCCTCCAGCTCCAAGTATTCCCAGAAGTTCACCACCGACATCCACCCAGGCCCCATGAGCTCTGTCCCAAAGACTCACCTACCCTATTATCTCTGTCCCAGCCCCCTGAGCCTCCCCTCCCCTCCACCTGGAGGTCTTCAGGTTGGCGAGAGGAAAGAAGCTGCAACTGGTCCCCTCTCCCCCTTCCAGGCTCAAGGTTGGGGCTGCTACCAAGAAGTGTCCCTCTCTCTTCCTCCCCCATCTGCCCTTTCATTTTTCATGGGATAGAAACTAAGCCTGCAGGTCATTTTCCTGATTAGCCATCGTGTGGTAGTGTCCATTTGTGGGCCAGGTCCTGAGCTGTTCAGCTTGTGTGGGGGCCAAGGGGGAATCGAGGATCAGGAACCCTCGGGAACGCTAGCTGGGGTCGTGGCTGCGATCCCGTGACGGGCAGATGGGTACTCTCTATCACCGAAGCGGAATTAGGCACAGACAAGACACGTATCAATTGGAAAAAACAGAGATGGCTTTACTTACACTGTAGAGTCGTATACAGCTCAGGCAATCGTAGTTGCAACAATTCTAATCTCTAGTCGCTAATCAAGGAGCTCTTGTAGACCGGGTAGCTCGGGTGTAACTCGGGCATGCAACACGGAGGATACGTCGCAAGGCTTCGTCGACGGGGAATCGTTGGCAGGTGATCAAGCTGCCGGAGTTCCACTCCAGGGGGAATCACGGAG
>NW_005842662.1:414442-418171 GCF_000455745.1 Alligator sinensis | reverse complement strand
CACGTGGGAATAATTTAACATCGGCCAATCGTGTTATGCAAATCTGCATTTCCTCGGCGGGAACTCTATCCACGCTGGAACTCTTCACCATGCCGAGACTTCCCCTGCCTTACCGTGCCTTGTGCTGGAAAGTTCCACTGTGTCGAGGCACTGATCCAAATCAGCTCTGACAAGCTTGTAGAAGGTTTGGGGGTCCTAGGGCTTGTCTTCCTCTTCCTCCTCCCAAACCCCCAGTTCATTGACAAATGTCTTTGCAGTCAGCAGTGCTCCAGCCACTGTGCTCATGAGATCTCCCCTGTGCCCATGTCCTTCATAAGCCAGCCAGAACAGCAAACGGGCACATAAGAGTTATGACAGTTGCATTAAAAGCATTATTAAAAGCCCCATTACTCTCCTACGCTGGCTGGTGTCCTACCTGGGGCTGCCATCACTGCTTCTGCTTCATCCTGAAGTGCTGGGTCCTGGGCTTCTTCCTGGGCTTTGTGCTGAGCCTGCATCTGGAAAACCAGGAAGAGAAGAGCAAAGAGAAGGAGAAGGACCCTCATGGTGATGTTCAGTGAGGACTTCAGTGCCACCACGGACCAAAGACTCAGACACTTGATGATAGCACTCTGAATAGAAAGCATGGCAGTGGGATTTATATAGCAGAGGGTAGGACAACACGTGAGTATGAGGGTGTGGGGAGGTGAACAAGATCTTACGGAGGAATCGCAGTGAATCTCCTTTGTTGTTACTTTGTTCTTGGCTCTTCCCACAGTGACACCATCCTTTCTGTTTACCTTGGACAGGCTGATGATAATCCCTCCTGCTTCTCATCTATTTGATGATGTGATATTCAAGGGGCCTGTGCAGTATCTCAGCAGCTTGCTGATGTCTTCCTAATTAGGGAAAAAGATAAGTATCAGCTCCCTTCTGACAGCAGAAAACATGAATAAACTCTGCCAAAATGGCAGAAGTCAGCCTGCAGAGGCACTTAAGGCAAGGGATGTAGTTGTCATGGGTGATCTAAATTACTTGGACATCTGCTGGGAGGAGCAGTCAGCCAGGTTGGACCATTCCAGGAGGTTTCTGGCTGAGATACGGGACCTCCACTTAACCCAGGAGGTGCACAGTCCCACCAGAGGAAATGCCCTGTTGGACCTGGTCCTGGCCACAGGCGATGACCTGGTAAGGGGACTCCAGGTCCTTGACCACCTGGGTGACAGTGATCATCGTTTGCTGGAATTCATCATCCAGCGCAGGGTGACAAGGGCCTGCAGCAAGGCGATAGCCCTAGACTTCAAGAGGGCCAACTTCAAGGAGTTGAGGAGATTGGTGGGAGAGGAGCTGGGGTTCTTGAGGGCAGGGGAACTCAGTGCCCAAGATGAGTGGTCATTCCTTAAGGAGACGATACTCAGGGCCCAAGGGGTGACAATCCCAACAAGAAGCAAGGGGGGCAAGAGTGCCCAAAAGCCCCCCTGGCTCACCAAGGACGTCTGGGAATGCCTAGTTGCCAAAAAGGCAGTGTACACCTGGTGGAGGCGGGGGACTATCTTCAAAGAAGAGTATACCTCCACTACTCAGGCCTGTAGGGGGGCTGTTAGGAAAGCCAAGGTGGACATAGAGCTAGGACTAGAGTCCAAGATCAAAGATAATAAAAAGTCTTTTTTCAAATATATAGGGAGGATGAAGAAGGCACCGGGAAATGTGGGGCCCCTGCAAGATACGCTGGGCAATCTGGTGGTTGCACCAAAAGAGAAGGACGAACTTGGAGGTATGGGACTGGGGCTATGGGGAAGCAGGACCCTGCAAGGGTAGAGAGGCCTGGTGGGACTGCTGGTGGTGCGGCAGCCCCATAAATGCCAGGACCAACGATCCCCCGGTGAAAGGTGGGGAGGAGGTGCCACAACATCCAGCTAACGTATGCATGCACAAAGTCCTGGTTGGGGAACGCCCAAACCTGTCACATCTTTGACAGGCCTGATGCTTGCTGGTTGCAGTGCAGTTGTGAGGCTCCCGGTGAGCTCAGCTTAGCTGCCCGGGATGCCAGCTTTAGGGCTGAAAACCCATTTGTCAGGCTGAGGAAGTACCTGCAGTTGGTCCTGGATGGAAGGAATAGTAAAGATGCCAGGGGCTGGCTTGGCATGCAATGCAGGAAAAATAGCCAGTCAGTGAAAATGGAAATGGAGGCATCAGGGGGTGAGGGACAGGCTGGGGGGGGGGGAGGGGAAAAGGGGGATGTAGCAGTGCAGGTAAAAGTGCAGAGGTGCCTGGGGTGTCAGATGTCCGGCAGGTCGCAGTGTGCCAGAACTCCACTGTCAGTGTCTATATTGAGTCCAGGATTTTGTCTACCTACTACCTAGGTGGCTGATGAAGTGCAGTTCATAGGCCCAGCTCTGAAAACTGGTTTGCATTGTAATTTGTTCCCTCTCAGGATCAGGCCTGAGACACTAGAGGCAGAGTGATTTTTTGGTGGGGAACGTGCCCCACAGGGAGTTGGGTGTTGTTGTCTTTGATAGATTCTGGTGTGCAGTTTGTGGGGTACTGGAGATAGTTGGCAGGTTGTGTTTTGAGCTGTAGGAAGTTGGCTTCAGTTCTGGTGATGAGGTTAGGTGCTTGTTTGAATGTACAAAACACTTTTCAGAGCTGGGCTTCTGAACTTCTTGCTGTCAATTCCTTTATAAAACGACAGGCTCTGTGACAGGTCTGTTTGGGCACCTTTGACGCTGCTGCTGATGCTACTGGTGTTGAGCCAGCTGAGTTATTGTACCTGTTGTCACATAAAGCAGAAGACTGGGCATAAGGCTGTAGGGGAGGAGGAGGCCTCACTGGGGCACACTGCCGTGTTGTGCAGAGGCCCCAGTGCCAGGAAGGGCGCACCTGAACACACACAGTGTCACCCACCCACATCACGAGTTTTGCCTGTCAGCAGCTTGGGGTGCAGGGCCCCAAACGACAGACTCCCCTAGCGAGACACACACAGTGGCAGGCTTCGCAGCCTGGCAGTGCCCAGCACTCACTCAGGCCTGCTCTAGGTCACACACAGCTGGCAGGTGTTGTGGCCTTGGTAAGAGCCACCACCCCTGCAGTTTTCAACCTGTTGCGCCTTAACACACACAGGGTCATTTGTGTCACAAGTTTTGCCTGTCAGCAGCTTGGGGTGCAGTTCCCCCCCAACTCCTACACCGATCTTCTTGAAACTTGGCAGGCTTTGTGGCCTCAGTAATAGCTACCAGCTCTGCAGTTTTCAGCCCCCCGTAAGATTTAGACATGACATGAGTTTGGCTTTCAAGCATTTGGGGTACAGTTCCCCCCAAACCCATGCAATGATCTTTGTGAAACTTAGCAGACTTCATGCTCTTAGCAGAGGCTACCATTCCTGCAAGTTTCATCCAAATCATACAAAAACAGAAAAGTTATAGATCTTCCATTGATTCCCCATTATACCCTATGGCCGGATCTCCGAGGCAGCTCCGAAGGTTTGGAGCCGCTTCGGCCGGATCGAGGCGAAAACCCAATCCAGAGCTCTGGATCAGATCGCAGCCATCTGAAGTGGCTGGATCCGAAGCTGGATCGGATCACTGCCAACTTGCACAGCCCTACTGGCTAAGTCACATTTCCTATTTCCCAAGTTTCTCTGACCTCATTTTGGGATGAACTTCCTTGAAACACGGGAGGAATAGTTATTGTTAGGTTTTATTTAAAGTCAGAGAGCCCTTGTTTTAGCTGGGATGTAGCTTAGGTTGCACC
>NW_005842662.1:395508-414411 GCF_000455745.1 Alligator sinensis | reverse complement strand
CTAGACATGATGAGGGATGCTTTGTGCCTCAAACTTTGTTTAACATCGTTGCTAAGTCTACAGTTGGTCCAACACCAGATATTCCCTCTAAGAACTCTGCTTCTCACATATTTCCTGGATTATACAGTCATAAGAATTGAACAGATAGTTGAATACCACCTTCATAGAATCATTCAATCATAGAAAATAGGGGTTAGAAAGGACCATAGGTCATCTACTTCAACCCCCTGCTCAAAACAGGACCATCCCCAATGAGATTATCTTAGCAAGGCTTTTGTCAGGCCAGGTCTTCAAAACCTCCAAAGATGGAGATTGCACAACCTCTCTGGGTAACCTGTTCCATGGCTTTGCTCCCTTCTTAATGGAAAGTGTTTTTCCTGACAGCTAACCTAAACTTTCCTTGCTGCTGCTTGAGACCATTGTTCCTTGTTCTGTCATCTGCCACCTCTGAGAACAGTCTAGCTCCATCTTCTTTGAAAACACCCTGAAGTGCTGAAGATTGCTATTAAATCCCCTCTCAGTCTTCTCATCTGCATACTGAATAAGCCCAGTTCCCTTAGCCTTTCCTCAGAAATCATGTGTCCCAGCCCCTGTACCCCTGTTGTTACCCTCTGTTGGACTGTCTCCAATTTGTGCACATTTTTTTCTGTAGTGAGGGGTCCAAAACTGGACCCAGTACTCCAGATGGGGCGACATCAGTCCTGAATAGAAGGGAAGAGTCTCTACCCTGGATCTGCTGGCAACACACTTACCAATGCAGCCCATGATGCCATAAGCCTTCTTGGTAACAAGAGCACACTGCTGGCTCATATTCAGCTTGACTGCCAGGTAGACATCAAGCCATTGACTACTATACTCTGGGCCCAATGAATCAGCCAGTTTCTCTCCTCTTTACAGTCCATTCATTCAACTTGTACTTCTTTAGTTAGCCTGCGACAATGTTGTGGGAGAAGGTATCAGAAGCCTCACTGAAGTCCAGGTACACCACATCCCTTGGTTTTTGCGCATCCGTGGAACCAGTCATCTCATTGTAGAACGCAATAAGGTTGGTCAAGCATGACTTGCCCTTGGTGTATCCATGTTGACCGTTCATAATCACCTTGTTTCCTCCAAGTGATTAGAAATGGATTCCTTAAAGACCTGCTTGGGGTGACCACGTTTTCCAAATAGGAAACAGGGATATATGCCCACATGCTGGGCATATATCTATGCTATGTCTGGGAGCCCTATGCCTGCTGCATTGTCATGGTGAGGCTTTCCGTGCCCACCCAGCAACAGTACGGGGCACAACTCTACGCTACTGCCACAGTTATGGACAGAGGGGCAAAGGGCACCTTGCCATGGCATGTGCTGCTGGTGTGGGGATCCCAGGAGCAAGGTAGTCAGGAGGAGAGCCCTGAGCCCACATCCTCCCCCAGTCTGCCAACAGATCTGGGGGGGCATGTGCCCCTCACTCCCTGGAGAAGCTGTCTGTGGCTCCGCCCTGTTCCCCTTTTGGACCCTGTGGCTGCACATTCCTGCCCTGGGCCCTATACACTGCCCTGCCTGAGCAGCATCCCCAGCCACCAACCTTGCCCTACTCCCACCATCGCCATAGAAGCCTCAGTCTGCCCCTCTGCACTCACCTGCAGGCAGCTGGGGGAGCTGCCCTCCACCCCTGTTTGGGGCTTTGTTTCTGGCCATGTGCATGTGGGCATGGACATACATGCATGTGGGGCCCCCTAAATCCCACACAAGTCCATCGCCTCCCCCACCCCATGAAACCTGCCATTTCCCTTGGTTTTCTGCAGTGAATGGAAAACACAGATCCCTGTACAATATGGGGAATCTGGGACAAATGGAGTGGGAAACTTCAGCTAGCTGTTTGAAGAAAGCCTCATCCACCACTTCCTCCTCGTCTGGCAGCCTATAGCAGACCCCCACTTTGTTGCTGTCCCCTGTAACCCTAAACCAGAGATATTAAACCTGTTTCAACCCTAAACCAGGACTTTCAACAACACTTCAGTAATTGTTCAAGTCCCCCAGAAGCAGAGAGAGTCGTTTTCCAAGAGTACTACCCAGGCTGTCCGTATATATGCTTTCTCTGAGTGGCAAATGTGCTAATGGATTAATAGATCTATCTCTGTGTCTGACTAGTCCTATTTGTGGTCACTGGAACATGTCACCACTCCATGACCTTAGAGTTGCGCGGTTAGGCATCAAGATGGCACTGAAATCCCATTGTGGGAATTTGTGTCTTGTTGGGGACCAAAGCATCTTGTCCAGCATCGGATGGCATGTGGAGCAGGGCAAAGAAAGGTACACAAATCATTTTCTCTTAACACCGGTAAAAACAACATCCACTTTTCCACCCTTACTTAGGCAACCTAGTCATCACTCACCCCTGCTAGAGCTCTGCAGCAGCTCCTCTGCCCCAGACCTTCTCTCTGCAGGGCTTTGCTTAGCTGCGACCCCTGCTCTGAGCAGCACAAGACCTAAAGAGAGAGGGAACATCCAGAGAAGCAGAGCATTGAATAAGTACTCACCAGTTCCCATGATTTCATTAAGAGCATCTTGGCACTGGCTGCTTTTCTTTGAACTCCACCTGTGCAATCAGGAGACATCTGCTGAAAGGTCCATGCAGGTCCAGCAGCAGTCAGCAGCACTCCAGCCACTGTGCTCATGAGATCTCTCCTGTGCCCATGTTCTTCATTTGCCAGCCAGAACAGCAAACAGGCACTCCTGAGTTATGATATTTGCCCTAAAAGCATTAAAGACATGGGCCCTGTCTTGTGCAAGCATCATTTAATTTAGGCAATATGATTTGGGATTCAGAACATGACCCAGAAAAGCAGAATTAATGCAGCTCTCCCTCTCTCTGGATCTCTCATATCCTCCGTAAGGTCTTCCTTCAGATGCTGGCCCCGACTTCAGAGCCCTAGCAACTCCTTGCAGCAAGGGTGAAGGAAAGTACAGGATCCCAACTTGACTTCACCTCTGAAGCAAAATTCAGTCTGGCACATGGTACCACTGCACCTACAGTGGCTTCTTGAAATTGGGGTACTCTCTGCACAGGGGAAAGGAGGTCTTAGGGACATTTTCATTCCCAAAGGCAGGACTGGGTGCATTAATAAAAAGTAATTCATAATACTGGAAGTGAACATAATAAACACTTGTGAATAATGGTTATGCCCAGGGTCCTGCAAACCAGAGATGCCTGATGTGGTGCCTTCACACTGACCCAGACAGCCCCATTACTCTCCTACACTGGTTGGTGTCCTACCTGGGGCTGCCATCACTGCTTCTGCCTCATCCTGAAGTGCTGGGTCCTGGGCTTCTTCCTGGACTTTGTGCTGAGCCTGCGCCTGGAGAACCAAGAAGAGAAGAGCAAAGAGAAGAAGAAGGACCCTCATGGTGATGCTGAGTGAGGACTTCAGTGCCACCACGGACCAAAGACATGGATAGTTGATGATAGCACTCGAATAGAAAGCATGGCAGGGAATTGTGGGATTTATAAAGCAGAGGGCAGGACAAGACAACTGCTGCAGGCCTGGCTGCTAAGCTACTGTGTTACCAGTTACCAGTCAATGATGATTCACTCAGGAACCAGCTCAATACACAGTTGCTAGCTAATGTAACCAGTTAATTATCAACAATTAACACCTACAAAACCACAGACAGACTAAGGAGAGGAAATTGTCAATACAGACAATCAACTGCCCAAAGCAGAGACAGTCAGTTGCACAAGCACCCACGTCACGAGTTTTGCCTGTCAGCAGCTAGGGGTGCAGGGCTCCAGAACCCAGAAGCTCTGCACTGATCTGCTCAACAGCTGGCAGGCTTTGTGGCTGCACCAGGGGCTACCATCCCTGCAGCTTTCCGTTTGCTGTGCCTTAACACACACAGGGTCATCTATGTCATGAGTTTTGCCTGTCAGCAACTGGGGGTGCACATCCCCCCAAACCCCTGCACCTATCACCTTGAAACTTGGCAGGCTTTGTGGCCTCACTAGGGGCTACCAGCCCTGCAGTTTTCACCCCTCTGTGGTGTAACACACACATGTGACCCGAGCTTTGCTTTCAAGAATTTGGGGTTCAGCTCTCCTAGAAGCCCTGCACTGATCTTCTTGAAGCTTGGCAGGCATCATTCCCTCTACAGACACTACCAGCCCTGCAAGTTTCATGCAAATCAGAAAAAAGCAACAAAGTTATAGATGTTTCATTGATTCCCCATTATAAATCCCTATGGCCGGATCTCTGAAGCGGCTTCAAAGGTTTTCCAAAGTGCTTTGGAAGCTCTGAACCCATTCAGAAAGCCTAATGGAGAAGTCAGAACTTCGACTGGACATGCTTCTCTGGATCTGAAGCATGGTCCGAAGCCTTGCACGGCCCTAGGACTTAAGACTAACCTACAGAGTTGCATTTTAAGCAGCTAAAACTCAGCAGCTAGGCGGATACTTAAGCCCCTTGTATAACTAGAGTCCAGTTGTTTAACTAGAGTCCAGTTTAACTACAGCCCCTTGTTTAACTACAGCCCAGGGGGTGTTTGCTAGGGAATTAGCTGGGCAACTCTCTCTCACATTCCTTCACTGTAAGCTTGCTGAGAGAAAAAGAGGTTTGCAAGGAAAAGGGAACACTGCAGAATCAAGGAGCCTCAAACAAGGCAGTAACAGAGGACTTTGCTAGGCAAGGTCTGTTCCCTTCTGTAGAGGACAGAGGGATCAATCTGCTGGCCCAATCTGCTGTCAGCCTGGAGGCCAGACCTAAGATGTCCCGGAAGGATTATCCAGCAGTTTCAGTAGCAACACTGAAGAATTAATGCCCAAGCCAGCAATGAACAGGCCTCAAAATTCATACAGGGAATGCCATGTGGTAGCATCTAGGAGTCCTGGTCATGGATCAAAGCCTAATTGTGCCAGGTGCTGTACAAACCCTGATTAGAAGAGGGAATCAATGAACTAAGATTTTGCAACACATGCCTGACTGTGCCAGACCAGGAGACAGGAGTGGGGTGATTTTATTATATTTGCTTAAAGGAAGACAGATGCAAGGGATACCTCTGAGGTGACACTTGCACCACTGTAAATTGATACTTGCACAGCTGGAGAGCAGGGAGGGCTTATCTCCAGCAAGCTTTCACCAAACACAAGGGACACATGACAGCAGGCTGTGCAGCAGATTAGAGCAGCTTCCCTGAGAAATCCCCCATGCTGTAATTCCCTCTGCCTTCCTCCTTGGAAAGACATATAAAGCAAGGACTCTCTTCCAACAGTCCTCAGAGGAGCTCCAGTCTCACAGTGTCTCACAGCTTCATCTCTTCTGGTGTCTCCTGAATCCCAGGCAACCTGCAGCCATGAAGACCCCCTGCCTTCTCTTTGCCCTGGTCCTCTTGGTTCTCCATGTCCGGGCCATGTCCAATCCGGTGGGTGAGAAGCAACCCCAGAAGGAAGCGGACACCTGGGATGGGGTGGAGGATGATGCTTCGGAAACAAAAGGCGATGTGGAAGCTGAAGGTAGGATGCAAGGGCTGGGGGTGTCCATGGCACGGGTGCTTGCACGAGGAAGGGACATCGGTGTGGATGGGGAGAGCAGGCATGAGAGTTGGTCTCAATGGGTGGAGGGGGCCCTTGCTGCTGGGATTTTAACCAAGGACTGCATTTGGTTTACACGTCCCTTCCAGATTGCTCTGTCCAGCGCTGCCATGTATCCTGCCATGTATGTGTATTGTTGTTTTAATGTTATATAGATGTCACAGTTTCACTGGCAAACTGGTCTGTCAGCCCCTGCCTTACCTGTGGCCATTTCCTGTCCTATTATCATCATTCCTCTTGTGCTGAAATTCCCATGCTTGGAAAAGGGGAGCATAAAGTCACAGTGACCTTTTTTTCTCTTGTTCAGGTGCTGGTGGGCAAAACAACCCCATGATATGTTCCTATTCAGGCGGTTCATGCCGTCCAAGATGCACTGGCCATGAAGTGATGGTTGGCAAGTGTTACGGCACCTTCATTTGCTGTGTACGCATGTAAAGGGCCTGCTGAAGGGGAGCGGAGATGTCCAAATGGGACCTTCGGTGCATGCGCTGCTCTGGATAGACCCACATCAACTGTTCTCACCTCCTTAGTTCCCTGATTACAACCTAACCTGGCAGTGATATCATTGACTGTATTTGGCTTTGTTTCTGTCATCCCTGGGGTGGGTGCTTGGGATGGGGACAGAACTGGATAAGGTTGCCCAAATGGGTTAAGCAGAGGCAAACCTCACCCCTCCAGCTGCATTCCCAGGGACCATGGGCTCCATCCAACCCCTGAACTCCCTGCAAACCCCTTTCCTACCTTGGACAAACAAAGGACTCCTCGTGGTTTTACCAGTTGGGCTCAGGAGGAGACTCAAAGTTGCCCACCATTTCTCCAGCAGAGGCTCTGGAAATACTGCTCCTACAATGATGAGGCTGCCACGCTACTGCCCTGGTGTAGTTAGGAGCGGTGGGCCCTGGTGCTTCAGAGAAACCCTCCTTTCTGGGTGTGAGAAATGTAGTGCATGAGTGGGCTGGCTGGGCTGTGCTTGGGAAGACCGCTGTGGACGTGGTACAGGTGTGTCCTTGTTCCTCTGGCTCTTCTCCACAACCACCTCCTTTGCTCCCCACCCAGGAAGATGATCTGCATCTCAGGAAGATGGTCACAGATCAATTATTTATATGCAAATGTGAGTAAGAGATGCAAAGTTTTCCAGGGAAAGACTCATGCTAGAAATTGCCCCAGGTCCTCAGGGAAGTACCGGGATATGTGAAAAGATAAAGAGACCAGACCAAATTCTGTTTTCAAGAGCAGCAGTGTAAACACAGAATAGCTGCAGTGATTTCCAGTCAATCTCCATTTATTTAGTTCACGAGCCACTGAGGGTGCTCACTGGAGTGTATGCTTTGGAAGCAGGCAGAGGCCAGTCGAAGGAGTAGGATGTAGGAAGCCAGGCCAGGGTATTGTTGTGTGGATTTATGTGACCCACTGACAGGGAACCACCAGGCCTCTGTGCTTCCTTCTTTTGGCTAAGCTACATAAAAAGGAAAAGGAAGGAATAGAATGGGGAGGAAAGCCGGGGGTGTGGTGCTCTACGTCAAAGAGAACGGGGTCATAGATTCATAGATGTTAGGGTGGGAAGGGACCTCAATAGATCATCGAGTCCGACCCCCTGCATAGATGTTAGTGTCAGAGGAGGAGTGGACTGAACTGCTCTGGGTTAGGATACAAGGGGGTCATGGGGAAAGGGACTTAATGGTGGGGGTCTGCTACAGACCACCCAACCAGGGGGAAGAGCAGGACCAGGAATTCTCAGGTCAGCTTGCGGAGGCAGTTAAGTCAAGAGATGTAGTCATCGTAGGTGACATAAACTACCCAGACATCTGCTGGGAGGAGCAGTGAGCCAGTTCTGACTGCTCATTAGGTTCCTAGCTGAGATAGAGGACATCCACCTAACCCAGGAGGTGCACAGCCCCACCAGGGGAAATGCCTTGCTGGACCTGGTCCTGGCTACAGGCAATGACCTGGTGAGGGGATTGTGGGTCCCCGACCACCTGAGCGATAGCGATCATCGCCTACTGGAATTCACCTTCCAGCACAGGGTGTCAAAGGCCTGCAGTAGGGCAGCAGATCTTGACTTCAGGATGACCGATTTCAATGAGTTGAGGAGATTAGTACCAAAGGCACTGAGGTCCTGGAGGGTAGGGGAGTTGGGAGTCGAAGACAAATGGTCGTTTCTTAAGGAGACGATCCTCCAAGCCCAAAGGGTGACAGTCCTAAGGCCAATCAAAGACGGGAAGAGTGCTCAAAAGCCATAATGGCTCACCAAAGGCATTCAGCAATATCTGAATGCTAAAAAAGTAGGTGTACGTCTGGTGGAAGAGAGGGGATCTCATCAAGGTTGATTATATCACCGTGGGTCGAGACTATAGGGGGGCTGTTAAGAAGGCTAAGGTAGAGACGGAACTGGGACTAGTGTCCAGGATCAAAGATAACAAGAAGTCCTTTTTTAAATACACAGTGAGTAAAAAGAAGGCACCGAGTAACGTGGGGCCCTGCAGGACACGCTTGGCCATCTGGTGGTTGCACCAGATGAAAAAGTGGACCTCTTTAACAAATTATTTGCCTCAATTTTTTCTGAGCAGGGATTGGGACATCTCCCATACTGGGATGCCAGACAGACTCAGGAGAGGCACCACCAGGCCTAGGGTCAGGGAGGTACAAGTTAGGGAACTTGTGGTGGGGCTGGACATGTTCAAGTCAGCAGGTCCAGGTGATCTCCACCCAAGAGTGCTGAGGGAATTAGAAAGGGTCATTGCAGGGCCCCTGGCATGGCTTTATGAGCACTCTTGGTGCTCTGGCGAGGTGCCAAGGGACTGGAAAAAGGCCAGTGTGTCACAGCCAGGGTGGCCAGGATCTGGAACCAGTTTCCAAGGGAAGTGGTGCTCGCTCCTACCTTGAGGGTCTTCAAAAGCAGGCTAGATAATCACCTAGCTGGGGTCTTTTGATCCCAGCATTCTTTCCTGCCCATGGCAGGGGGTCAGACTTGATGATCTGCTCAGGTCCCTTCCAACCCTGATGATTATGAACAACTATGAACAAAAGCCCAAAATAGTGATGAGCATCTGGCCTTTGCAGGTATGAGACCTCGTTGGACTAGGCATAGCACAAACGCAGAACCAGACATACGATCTACTACCCACCATACTTGGTGTCATCTGCAAACCTGTTGAGGATACAGTCTATACCTTCTTGCAGGTCACTAATGAATATATTGAATAAAACCGGCCCCAGGACCAACCCCTGAGGCACTCCACTTGACTTCCAGGTAGACATCAAGCCGTTGACTACTATCCTCTCGACCCAATTTATCAGGCAGTTTCTATCCACCTTACAGTCCATTCATTCAGCTTGAACTTCTTTAGCTAGCCTGCGACAACATTGTGGGAGACCATATCGAAAGCTTCACTGAAGTCAAGGTACACCACATCCACTGGTCTTTGCACATTCATGGAAGCAGTCATCTCATCATAGAAAGCAATCAGATTGGTCAAGCATGACTTGCCCTTGGTGTGTCCATGCTGACCATTCATAATCACCTTCTTCTCCTCCAAGTGCTTAGAAATGGATTCCTTGAGGACCTGCTTGGGTTGACCACATTTTCCAAATTGGAAAGAGGAATATATTTCCACCTCCCTTTCCCCCATCCTGCTGCCCTATGTCTGGGAGTCCTATGCCTGCAGCACTGCATGGCGAGGTTTCCCTGCTCACCCAGCAACAGTACGGGGTACAACTCTGCATTGCTGCCATGGCTGTGGACAGACAGACAAGGGGCACCTTGCCATGGCATGTACTGCTGGTGTGGAGATCCCAGGAGCACAGAAGTCAGGTGAAGAGCCCTGAGTCCGCATCATCCTCCATTCTGCCAACAGATTTCGGGGGAGCATGTGCCCCTACCATTTCCCCTCCGGGGAAGTGCATGCAAGAGGAGGAAGCCACCCCCCCTCACTCACTGGAGAAGCTGTCTCTGGCTCCATCCTGTTCCCCTCTTGGGCCCTGTGGCTGCACATTCCTGCCCTGGGCCCCATACACTGTCCTGCCTGGGCAGCACCCCCAGCCACCAACCTTGCCCTACTCCCACCCTCACCATAGAAGCCTCAGTCTGCCCCTCTGCACTCACCTGCAGGCAGCTGGGGGACCTCCCTCTACCCCTGATTGGGGCTTTGTTGCTGGCCATATGGATATGGGCATGGATATACATGCATGTGGTGCCATCTACATCCTGCTCAACTCCAGCTCCAGGAAACCTGGCATTTCCCGTGGTTTTCTGCAGTGAATGGAAAACACAGATCCCTGCACAATAAAGGGAATGTGGGACAAATGGAGTGGGAAACTTTAGCTAGCTGTTTGAAGAAAGCCTCATCCACCACTTCCTCCTGGTCTGGCAGCCTATAGCATACTCACCTTGTTGCTCTCACCTCTAACCTGAACCCAGAGATATTCAACAGGGCTAAGCTGTTTCAACCCTAACCCAGGACTTTCAACAACACTTCAGTAATTGTCGAAGTCCCCCATAAGCAGAGAGTCATTTTCCAAGAGTACCAGGCCGTTCGTATATATATATTCTTTTTCTAGGTGAATGTGCTAATGGATTAATGGATCTACCTCTATGTCTGAATAGTCCTATTTCTGGTCACTGGCACATGTCACCACTCCATGACCTTGGAGTTGTGCACTTAGGCATCAACATGGCACTGAAATCCTGTTTTGGGTATTTGTATCTTGTTGAGGACCAAAGAGACTTTTCCAGCATCACACGGAGCGTGGAGCAGGGCAAACAAAGGTACACAAATCATGTTCCCTTAACACCGGTAAAAACAACATCCACTTTTCCACCCTTCCTTAGGCAACCTAGCCATCACTCACCCCTGCTAGAGCTCTCCAGCAGTTCGTCTGCCCCAGACCTTCTCTCTGCAGGGCTTTGCTTAGCTGTGACCCCTGCTCTGAGCAGCACAAGACCTAAAGAGAGAGGAAACATCCAGAGAAATTGAGCATCAAACATGTACTCACCAATTCCCAAGATTTCATTAAGAGCATCTCAGCACCAGCTGCTTTTCTTTGAACTCCACCTGTGCAATCAGGAGACAGCTGCTGAAAGGTCTGAGCAGGTCCAGCAGCTGGAAGCTGCAGCTTCCCCCTGACAGGGTCATTAGCAGGGATCCCTGTTTTCCATTTGCCATGGAAAAATGCAGTAAAATGTGGATATCCTCATATTGGCTAAGTACAGACAGTCAAAAAGCCTGCAGCTGAATCGATCCAGTCTTTGCCAGTTAGTCTATGCTGCAGAGATTAAACTGAGAAACAACAGGACACATATTTCCTTTTGATTCAGGTAATGCAGCCACGTGCTTGCAGTAGCTCAGGCCAGAAGCTGGGGGGTGCTAAAGCATAGCTATCTAGCACATAGTTAGTATAGGCTGTGTGTTTGATTCTTCTTCCTGCCGCCCCAGAGGTCTCTGGGATTTCCAACCCAGAATCACAGTAACAGGACTCTGCAAGGGTACCCATCACTTCCTCTTCCTGCTTCCAGGTACCTCTGGGATTTGTAGTCCAGTCACAGCCAGCAGCCATTTTCAGTTAATTTAGCAGGGCAGGGCAGCTCTGTACTCGGGGGAAGAGGGGTTTAACTGGGGGAAGGGGGATTTAATCCCTGTCCCCAACCCTTAGCCCTACAAACCTTGTCTGCTGGAGCAGACAGAACATCCCAGCCCAGGGCTGCAAAGCATGCTGGGATGCTGGGGGACTCTGATTTAACTTGAACCAGGAAGGGGTCTGGGACACAAGTTTCATAAACTGATTTGACCCGTATCAGTTAAGTCTGATACTATGGTCGACCAGGTTTATCTTGTAATGAGCATTAAAATGCACGTACCTCCAAGCAGAGTGCTCCATGCTGGGCACAGCATGACTTGCAGCAATGAAGGTTTGTCCCTTCTTAGGCATCATAGGGAACAAGAAGTTTGTCCCTCTAAGGATGTCAGACTAAGGGCAAATGAAACCCTATTATTTCTGTCCCAGCCCCTGCCTCATTTGCCCTCTGAGCCTCCCCTCTCCTCCACCTGCAGGTCTTCAGGTTGGTGAAAGGAAAGGAGCTGCAGCTGGTCCCCTCTCCCCTTTCCAGGCTCGGGCTGGGGCTGCTACCAAGAAGCATCCCTCTCTCTTCCTCCCCCATCTGTCCTTTGATTTTTCATGGGATAGAAACCAAGCTTGCAGGTCATTTTCTTGATCAGCCATTGTGTGGCAGTGTCCATTCATGGGCCAGGTCCTGAACTGTTCAGTTTGGGGAAGGTTTGGGGGTCCTGGGGATCCTCTTCCTGTTCCTCCTCCCATGTCCCCAGATCATTGACAAATGTCTTTGCAGTCAGCAGCGCTCCAGTCACTGTGCTCACAAAATCTCCCCTGTGCCCATGTCCTTCATTAGCCAGCCAGAACAGCAAAGGGGCACCCCCGAGATATGATGGTTGCATTGAAAACATTAAAGACACAGGCCCTGTCTTGTGCAAGCATCATTTAATTTAGGCAACATGATTTGGGAATCAGAACATGACTTAGAAAAGCAGAATGAATGCAGCAATCCCTCTCTCTGGCTCTCTCATATCATCTGTGAGGTCTTCCTTCAGAGCCCTGGCAACTCCTTGCAGCAAGGGCGGAGGAAAGCACAGGATCCCAACTTGACTTCACCTCCGAAGCAAAATCCGACCCGGCATATGGCACCACTGCGCTTACAGTTGCTTCTCGAAATTGGGCTGTTTTCTGCATGGGGGAAAGGAGGTCGTAAGGACACTTTAATTCGCAAAGGCAGGTAAAGATAGGACTGGGTGCATTGATGAGTCCCAACAACGGGAACTGCCTACTGCCTGGACAGGTGAATGTACTGCTACTGCTTGGGGCCACTGTCAGCTGATATTCACCTCATCCTTGGTCATCACTTCAGGGGGATTGAACCCAGGCTGGATATGGACCATGGGGCCTCCTTGCAAGCCAGATCATACCTGGGTCAAAGGGTGGCAGCTGCAGCACTGGTGTCTGTGGCCACTGTGGCTACTACAGTGTCAGTGGGGCAAGTGGCCACAGGGTGACTGAGGACTGTGTCTAACTGAGGGCTGTACCAAAGCTCATGGTCACTCCCCGCTGTTGAGGGCCATATCTGCTGGGGCCCCAGAGCCCCAGATTGCATGCCAGGCCCCAAATACTGCTGGCCACATCCTCACACACCATGAGCAATATACTGCCCCTGGGCCTTCTGTCTGAGACCCCTTCATTACTTGTATTACAGTCAGATTGCACTATCTCTGCTGAGATGGGTGAACCCAGTCCCTGCCCTCATAAGCTTAAATTGCCTAGAAGAGAGAGACAGTGGGAGAGGAAGAATGGTTATATGACTCACCCAAGGTCACACAGCTGCTCAGTGGCACACATAATAGTGAAGGAGGGATGGGTCAATGGCTAGGGATGCAGTTTGAGACTCAGGAGATCCGGATTTGGTCTCCCCTCTCTTTTACCAGCAAGCCCTCTCATGAGTTCAGAGATTCATGGAAGTTAGAGGCTGGAAGAGACCTCACAAGATCATTAATTGGTCTCTATAGCTTTTTTGTACCTTCAGAGGGGAGAAAAAGACCCTGGGGTTACAGTGGACAGTGAGCTGAATATGAGCCAACAGCGTGCCCTTGTTGCAAAGAAAGCCAATGGCACTCTGGGCTGCACTGGTAGGATCAAGGGAAGTGATTTTCCCCTCTATTCTGCACCGGTGAGGCCACATCTGGAGTCCTGTGTCCAGTTTTGGGCCGCCACTACTGAAAGGATGTGGACAAATTGGAGAGAGTGCAGCGGAGGGCAACAAAAATGGTTCAGGGGCTGGGGGATGTGACTTATGAGGACAGGCTGAAGGAACTGGGCTTATTTAGTCTGGAGAAGAGAAGAATAAGGGAGATTTAATAGCAGCCTTCAACTAACTGCAGGGGGGTTGCAAAGAGGATGGAGCTGGACTGTTCTCGGTGGTGGCAGATGACACAACAAGGAGCAACGGGCTCAAGTTGCAGCAAGGGAAGTATAGGTTAGATATTGGGAAAAACTCTCATGAAGAGGGTAGCAAAACACTGGAACAGGCTTCCCAGACAGCTTGTGGGAAATCCATCCGTGGAGGTTTTTAAGACCTTGATGGACAAAGTCTTGTCTGGGATGATGTAGCTGGGGTTGGCCCTGCTTTGAGCAGGGGGTTGGACTAGATATGACCCCCTGAGGTTCCTTCCACCCTCATTTTCTCTGATTCTCTGACTTGTGAGGATATTCTAATTAAGGCTGGAGAGGTGCTCTGATAAGAAGGAGGCATTTAAGTACCTAATGCAGATGGAGTTACAATCCGAGTTACAGTCCAGTTCCTTCCTACTGGACCAGATTGTTGTTACCAATGGCTCCCAAAGAGTCTGCTCTGGGGGCTGGAGAGGTGCTGTATCCCTAGTGTTGCTCTGGCTATGAATTAGCCCCTACCAGAGATGAGGGAGAACCCATGATTGAGGTGGTTAGGAGAGAGAGTCTTTGTGAGGGGCCTGGTTTGAAAAGTGGAAGTGGACACATTAAACACTCATGAATAATAGTTATGTCCAGGGTCCTGCAACCTGGACATGCCTGGTGTGGTGCCTTCACATCTACCCAGACAGTCCCGTTACTCTCCTACACCGGTTGGTGTCCTACCTGGGGCTGCCAACATTGCTTCTGCCTCATCCTGAAGCGCTGGGTCCTGGGCTTCTTCCTGGGCTTTGTGCTGAGCCTGCGCCTGGAAAACCAAGAAGAGAAGAGCAAAGAGAAGGAGAAGGACCCTCATGGCGATGCTCAATGAGGACTTCAGTGCCACCACAGACCAAAGACGTGGACACTTGATGATAGCACTCCAAATAGAAAGCATGACAGGGAATCGTGGGATTTATATAGCAGAGGGTAGGACAACACGTGAGTATGAGGGTGTGGGGAGGTGAACAAGATCTTATGGAGGAATCGCAGTGAATCTCCTTTGTTGTTACTTTGTTCTTGGCTCTTCCCGCAGTGACACCATCCTTTCTGTTTACCTTGGACAGGCTGATGATAATCCCTCCTGCTTCTCATCTGTTTGATGATGTGCTATTCAAGGGGCCTGTGCAGTATCTCAGTAGCCTGCTGCTGTCCTCCTAATTAGGGAAAAAGATAAGAATCAGCTTCCTTTTGGAAGGAGAAAACATCGTAAAACTCTGCCAAAATGGCAGATGCACCCAAAGCTAGATCGACATGTGGTTGTGGGTCATCCTGCTTCACTGCTGTAATAGCAATACATTTGCATTGGTTCTTCCATCTCATCTAGTCTCAAACCTTCTCCAGTCTCATCACCAGTATTTTGACATCGTGATTCTTAAGTGAAACTGGCTGATAGTTGCAAGGTGCTATGGGAGGTGTCCCTGGCTTAGAAGGAATCGATATCAGGGTGAATTCAGCACTGGGACAAGGATGCTTTCCCAGAGTGACTCAGGAAACAGATAGAGTCTCTGGTCAGACAAGAGTCTGTAGATCTCAGCAGAGAAGCCAAGTTTTTCCCAGATTCATATTCTGAATGGCCTCAAGTAACTTGTCCCCCCAAGAGGGGATATCAAGGCTTCTATGGTGAATGGAAGTCTTTTGCAGTAAAACAAGCTTTTTGAAAAGTCACCCAGTGCATCCTTGAGTGACATAGACTGTGCCCAGTTTGCAGGCTAGAGATAGAAGTTAAAGACCTCTGTCCTGAGATCTTAGCGGGATGGACTTAATTGACCGACATTATGACAGACGACCATGGTCCTATATCCTGAGGCCTTCTCTCCCAGGTGATGCATCATCAGCTCACCAGCTTTTTCTCTTGATTACCCTTAATCCCTGCTGATTCCAAACAGGGTGACCTGGAGGAGAGGGAGGGGTGTATTTTCTTGAGGATGTCTGCACGGTGGGATCTGCAGTTATGGTATGCAAAACCATTTCACATTGCTGGCTAAGTCACATTTCCTCTTTCCTAAGTTTTTCTGACCTCATTTAAAGATGAACTTCCTTGAAACACTGCGGGGATAGTTATTGTTAGGTTTTATTTAAATTCAGAGAGCTTTTTTTTTAACTGGGATTTAGCTTAGGCTGCACCTTTCCCCAGACCTGAAAAGAGATGCTTTGTGCATCAAACTTTGTTTAACAACTCTGCCAAGTCTACAGCTGGTCCAATAGAAGATTTTTTCCCCCCAAGCACTCCGCTTCTCACATATTCCCTGGACCATCACTGCCCAGCACCACTCCTGCCCTAGTGCTATCAGTCTTGTAGACAGTCAAAAATAGCCTGAGATGTGATGAGCTTAGGAACAAGTTCACTAGGTTGTTTTTTTTCCCCCCATGAACTCATTAGTTTTGGTAGATCCATGTTATGAACTTCCCGTGAAAACATTTCTAGTAGGAACCCTAGGCAGGTGTCCAACATATTACACAGAAAGAAAAATTGTACAGATCGTTGCATACCCCATTCATAGAATGATACAATCATAGACTATAGGGGTTACAAAGGACCATAGCAGGACATCTACTCCAACCCCCTGCTCAAAACAGGACCATACCCAATGAGATCATCCCAGCCAAGGCTTTGTCTAGCTGGGTCTTCAAAACCTCCAAGGATGGTGATGCCACCACCTCCCTGGGTAACCTGTTCCAGTGCTTCACCACCTTCCTAGTGAGAACATTTTTCCTAATATCTAACCTAAACCTCCCTTGCTGCAACTTGAGACCATTACTCCTTGTTCTGTCATCTGTCACCACTGAGACCAGCCTAGGTCAATCCTCTTCGGAAACACCCTTCAGTAGTTGAAGGCTGCTATTAAATCCCCTCTCAGTTTTCTCTTCCCTTGACTAAATAAACCCGCTTCCCTCAGCCTTGTCTTAGAAGTGATGTCCCCCAACCCCCAAGCCATTTTCATTTCCCTAGGCTGGACTTTCCAATTTGCCCACATCTTTTTTGTAGTGGGGGACCCAAAACATGGTACTCCAGATGTGGCCTTATCAGTGCTGAATAGAGGGGAATAATGGCTTCTGTTGATCTGCTGGCAATGCTCCTACCAATGCAGCCCAGTATGGTGTTAGCCATCTTGGTAACAAGGGCACACGATTGGCTTATATTCAGCTTATTATTCACTGTCACCCCAGGTCCTTTTCTGAAGAGCTGCTGCCCAGCCAGTCAGCCCCCAGCCTGCACCCTGCTAGGGTTCCTACTAGAAATGTTCTCATGGGAAGTTCAAAACATGGATCTACCAAAGCTAATGAGTTCATGGGGTGGGAGGGAAACTAGTGAACTTCTCCCTAAGCTTATCACATTTCAGCCTATTTTTGACTGTCTACAAGACTGGTAGCACTAGGGCAGGAGTGGTGCTGGGCAGTGATGGTCCAGGGAGTATGTGAGAAGCAGAGTTCTTGGGGGAAAAAAATATTTTATTGAACCAGCTGTAGACTTGGCAGAGATGTTAAACAAAGTTTGAAGCACAATGCATCCCTTTTCAGGTCTTGGGAAAGGTGCAGATGCAGCCTAAGCTAAATCCCAGAGCATGGGATTGTTCTGTCCTAGGTGTGGGACTTTGTACTTGTCCTTATTGAACCTCATGATATTCCTTTTGACCCAATCCTCCAATTTGTCTAGGTGTCTCTGAATCCTAGCCCTATCTTCCAGTGTATGTACCACTCCCCACGGCTTGGTGTCATCTGCAGACTTGCTGAGGATACAGTCTATGACATCTTCCAGGTCATTGATGAAGATATTGAACAAAATAGAGGAGAAAGAACCAGCGGCACACCTACAGGCTGGGGAACTCCCTTCTCGCCAGTGTCGAGACAGAAAAGGATCTTGGAGTCATCATTGATGCCACAATGAACATGGGCTGGCAGTGTGGGGATGCGGTCAGGAAGGCCAACCGCACCTTGTCGTGCATCCACAGATGCATCACAAGCAGGTCCAAGGAGGTGATCCTCCCCCTCTACGCGACACTGGTCAGGCCTCAGTTGGAGTACTGCGTCCAGTTCTGGGCACCACACTTCAGGAGGGATGTGGCCAATATGGAGAGGGTCCAGACATGAGCAGGGGTCAGCAGGGCAGGCCCTACAAGGAGAGGATGAGGGACCTGAATCTGTTCAGCCTCCAAAAGAGAAGGCTGAGGGGGGATCTAGTGGCAGTCTACAAACTAGTCAAGCAGGACCAGCAGGCATTGGGAGAGTCCCTGTTCCCCTGAGCACTCCTGGGAGTTACCAGAAACAACGGACACAAGCTATCGGAGTGTAGATTCAGGCTAGACATTAGGAGGTGCTATTTCACTGTCAGGGTGGCTAGGATCTGGAACCAACTTCCAAAAGAAGTGGTGCTGGCTCCTACCCTGGGGGTCTTTAAAAAAAGGCTGGATGAACATCTGCCCGGGGTCGTTGGACTCCAGTACTCTTTCCTGCCACGGCAGGGAGTCGGACTAGATGATCTCCTCAGGTCCCTTCCAACCCTACCAACTATGAAACTATGAAAATCAGCCCCAGGGAGGACTGACCCGTGGGGCACTCTACTTGATACCGGCTGCCAACTAGACATCAGGCCATTGACTACTATCTGTAAGTCCAACGATCAAGACAGTTTTCTATCCTCCTTAGAGTCCATTCATCCAACTTATACTTTTGTAGTTTGCCTGTGAGACTGTTGTGGGAGACCTTATGAAAACCCTTGCTAAAGTCAAGGTTTATTATGTCCGTTGCTTTCCCTGCATCCACAGAGCCAGTCATCTCATCATAAAAAGCAATCACATTGGTCAGGCATGAGTTGCCCCTGGTGAATTCAGACTGACTGTTCCTAATCACCTTCTTCTCCTCCAAGTGTTTAGAAATGCATTCATTGAGGACCTGCTAGGGGTGACCATGTTTTCCAAATTGGAAAGTGGGACATATGCCCATCTCCCTTTCCCCTCCTGCCCTGTGGCACGGCTGGAACAGAGCTGAGTGAAGCCCATGGTTGATGGGGGAGGATGTGGGTTGCCTGCTGCAGGCTTGGAGCTTCCTGTCCTTTTGCCCTATTCCTGGCAGCCCCACACCAGCCACACTGCCATGATGAGGCTCTCCCTGCCCATCCGGCAGCAATATGGGGTACAATTCTTCGCTGCTGCCATAGCTGCTGACAGGTGGGCAAGGGGCACCTTGCTATGGCCCACGCTGCTGGTGTGGGGACCCAGGAGCATGGCAGTCAGCTGGAGAGCCTTGAGGTTGCACCCTCCCCTGTTCTGCCAACAGATCTGGGGAGAGCATGTGCCCCGCCATTTCCCCTCTTGGGAAGTGCATGCAACAGCAGGGAGCAACCTCCC
>NW_005842662.1:373581-395477 GCF_000455745.1 Alligator sinensis | reverse complement strand
CCCTGGAGAAGCTGTCTGTGGCTCCATTCTGCTCCTCTTTCGGGCCCTGTGGCTGAATATTCCTGCCCTGGGCCCCATGCACTGCCTTGGCTGGGCAGCACCCCCAGCCCCAGCCACCAACCCTCACTATGGGAGCCTCAATCTGCCCCTCGTACTCACCTGCAGGCAGCTGGGGTAGCTGCCCTCCACCCCTGCTTGGGGCTTTGTTGGTGGCCTTGTGCATGTGGGCAGGGACATACATGCATGTGGGGCCCCCTGCTTCCCACTCAACCCCAGCCCCAGGAAACCTGCCATTTCCTGTGGTTTTCTGCAGTGAATGGAAAACACAGATCCCTATGCAATACGGGGAATCTGGGACAAGGAGACTTCCACTAGCTGTTTGAAGAAAGTCTCATCCACCCCTTCCTCCTGGTCTAGTGGTCTATAGCAGACCCCCACCATGACATCAGCCTTGTTGCTCTTCCCTCTGACCTTAACCCAGGAACATTCAACAGGCCTAACCTGTTTCAACCCTAACCCAGGACTTTCAGCCACACTTCAGTAACTGGCCAAGTCCCCCATGAGCAGCGAGAGTCATTTTCCAAGAGTTTTACCCAGACTGTCCCTATATTCTTTTTCTAGGTGGTGAATGTGCTAATGGATTAATGGTTTTTTTCTCTGTATGACTAGTTTTATTTTTGGCCACTGACACATGTCATCACTGCAGGACCTCAGTTGTGCACTTAGGCATCCACATGGCACTGAAATCCCACAGTATGCATGGTTAGGTACCAAAGTATCATACTCAGCATCACATGGAGTGTGGGGCAGGGCAGACAAAGGCACATAACTCATGTTCCCTTAATCACAGAGCCTCTCTGTGATTTGCAGAGCTGCAACAGGGATCTCTAATGCCTGTGAGGTCCTTGCTAAGCCTATAGCATTTCATGTAGTGCAGGCACTTTTGGTCCTACCTTTACTGTTCTGGGGTGACTGGCACATTGCTATGACCAGGATGTCACTGGGAGCTGGCCCTGCCGTGTAACACCAGCCGTGGGCACTGCTCAGCATGAAGGTATCTCTGTGGCTATCTTTCATACCACAGTAGCTCATTGCTTTCCCTCTGCTGGGTTTTGAATACTGGTAAGAACAATGTCCACTTTTCCTTCCTTAGAGAATATAGCTGCTGCTCCACCCTGCTAGAGCTCTCCAGCAGATCTTCTGCTCCAGATCTTCTCTCTGCATGGCTTTGCTTAGCTGTGAGCCCTGCTCTGAGCAGCTCATGGCCTTAAAAGAGACAGGCAACGTCTAGAGGAGTAAAGCATCGAATATAGATTCACCAACTCCCATGATTTCATTGAGAGCATCTTAGCACTGGCTGCTTTTCTTTGAACTCCACGTGTGCAATCAGAAGACAGCTGCTGAAAAGTGCATGCAGGTCCAGCACCTGGAAGCTGCAGCTGCCCACAGCCAGGGTCATTAGCAGGGATCCTGGTTTTCCATTTGCCATGGGAAAATGTGGTAAAAAGTGGATTATCTCATTTTAAGGAGAAAACCACAGATTTTCTTTTTTTTTAAGGGGATAAAGTAGATGTTCTCCTTTAAAGAAGGATGCCTCTGCCCATTACAGGACAGGGAGGTCTGGGTGAGGGAGATTCCCTGCCCTCCATCAGTGTTGACCTCATGAAGGAACACCTTGAGAGGCTGGATACCTTCAAGTCAGCCGGCCCTGACAATCTACACCCCAGAGTACTCAAAAAGCTGGCAAGCATCATAGCCCAGCCTCTGGCACAGATCTTCAAGAAGTCCTGGCACTCTGGTGAAGTGCCTGAAGACTGGAAGAAGGCCAAAGTGGTGCCTATCTTCAAGCAAGGGAGGAAAGTGGATCTGTCTAACTACAGGCCCATCAGCCTGACCTCTATCCCAGGGAAGGTCTTAGAAAAGATTATTAAAGAGGCCTTTCTTAACAGACTGGCTGATGGCAACATCCTGAGGGATAGCCAGCATGGATTTGTTGCAGGTAGGTCTTGCTTGACCAAACTTATTTCCTTCTATGGCCAGGTGACCTATCACCTGGACAAGGGAGAAGAGATTGATGTCATATATCTTGACTTCAAAAAAGCCTTCAATCTGGTATCCCATGATCACCTCTTGGCAAAACTGGCCAACTGCAGCCTCGGGTCCACCATGATCCACTGACTGGAGAATAGGCTCCGTGGTTGGACCCAGAGGGTGGTGGTTGATGGAAGTCAATCGTTGTGGTGCCCTGTGACCAGTGGGGTCCCCCAAGGCTCTGTCCTTGGACCCATACTGTTCAACATCTTCATTAATGATGTGGACATTGGTGTCAGAAGTGGACTGGCCAAGTTTGCTGATGACACCAAACTCTGGGGCAAAGCATCCACACCTGAGGATGGGAGGATGATCCTGACTGACCTTGACAGGCTCAGCAAATGGGTGAATGAGAACCTGATGGTGTTTAACACCAACAAATGCAAGGTTCTCCATCTTGGGAGGAAAAACCCGCAGCATCCTTATAGGCTTGGCAGTGCTATGCTGGTTAGCACTATGGACGAAAGGGACTTGGGGGTCATGATTGAGCACAAGATGAACATGAACCTTCAATGTGATGTTCCAGCCAGTAAAGCAAGCAAAACACTGGCTTTCATCCATAGATGCTTCTCAAGCAAATCCCAGGATATCATTCTCCCCTTGTACTTGGCCTTGGTGAGGCCGCAGCTGGAGTACTGCATCCAGTTTTGGGCTCCACAATTCAAAAAGGATGTGGAGAAGCTTGACAGAGTCCAGAGAAGAGCCACGCGCATGATCAGAGGTCAGGAAAAGAGACCTTACGAAGAGAGGCTGAGAGGTATGGGACTCTTTAGCCTGGAAACGCGTAGGCTCAGGGGTGATCTGATGGCCACCTATAAGTTTATCAGGGGTGACCACCAGTATCTGGGGGAACATTTGTTCACTGGAGCACCCCAAGGGATGACAAGGTCGAACAGTTATAAACTCCTGCAAGGCCATTTCAGGCTGTTCATACGGAAGAATTTCTTTACTGTCCGAGCCCCCAAGGTCTGGAATAACCTGCTATCGGAGGTGGTTCAAGCACCCACATTGAATGCCTTCAAGATACATATGGATGTTTATCTTGCTGGGATCCTATGACCTCAGCTGACTTCCTTCCCCTGGGGCGGGGGGCTGGACTCAGTGATCTTCCGAGGTCCCTTCCAGACCTAATGTCTATGAAATCTATGAAAGGAGAAAAATGCAGAACATGGTGGGTTTTCCCTTGCAGGCTAGCAGAGTTACAGCCTGCAAGGTGGTGGGGGAAGCAGGAGGAGGGTGATCACGCATGGGGCGCCATGTGCATAGTGGTGCGTGGCTCTCGTCACTGGCACATGCCTCCCTACTCTGTCCTGCCATGCCAGGTCCCACCCACTGGGCCATGGTGGCCACTGGGACCAGGGCAGCAGGGCAGGGAGCCCAGAGCCTGCTGTGGGCCCATCTCCAGCTCTACCCTATGGGCTCCACTCTGGCTGTGCCACCCATGGGTAAGGGCAAGCCAGACTCCGCTCTCTGCTCTGGCTGCAACAGCTGCTGTCTCCTGCTGGCAGCAGCCAGGGCTCAGGTGCTGCTGGAGGAGTCTGGGGGCTGTGGACCCAGATACCTGGCCCTGTAGCCCTGGCAGCTGGGTGCCCCCTCTATCACGGCTTGGGCACGGCAGGGGGTTTTGTGTAGGCACTGAGGGGCACCAAGAGGGGTGGGGGACTGTGGGCGGGGAGTGAGGGACACTAGAAGGGCCGGGGTCTGTGGGCTGGGAGTGAGGAGCAATGGCATGGGCAGGGCACCAGCACATCAGGGCTGTTCAGCATCACAAAGCAGTGGTGGGGGACAGCCACAGCTGGACCAACATCCTGGTGAGCGAAGGGGGTAGGGAGAGCTTTAATTTTCCATGACTGAAAACTCAAAATCAAAGGCCGAAACTGATAGGTATGTAGAATTGATGTTAATATAGTGATTGAGGCACTGGTAGACTTCCAAATTGCTTTAGGATTGTAAATATGTCAATAAGACTTTGTGTTCAGCTGATTTACAGATTGTTGAGTCAGAAAGGACCAGGAAGGACCATGATGAATGACCCCCTGCTCCTGGCAGGAAAGAGGACCAAGGTCAGACAACCCCAGCCAGGTGTGTAATCAAGTCTCCTATTGAAGATCTCCAAGTTACATATAAAAAAATTTTAGGTTCCACCGAGACTTGAACTCAGATCACTGGATTCAGAGTCCAGAGTGCTAACCATTACACCATGGAACCCCTTAAAAGATGTGGTGCCCCTCATATGTATATAGACACACACACACACACACACACACACGCACGCATATATATGTACATGATACCATCCATATATAAACATGGACATATATATATGATACAATATACATATATATGTGTGTGTGTGTGTGTGTGTGTATATGTAGGTACTGAAAGACTTCCAAATAATTGTAAAGATATCAATAAAACATTGTAGTCAGCTGATACCTATATATATATATATATAAAGCAATTTGGAAGTCTACCAGTGCCTCTCTCTCTCTCTCTCTCTATATATATAGTGGTGTTTCATTGTAATTGTGGAAAAAAATGGATTTTTGTGGTTTTTAATCCGAGAACTTAATTTTTTATCACAGAATTTCTGTTTTTAAAACAGAGAAACCAGGTTACCTGTCATTAGGTTTGATGCCAGCTGCAGAGGGGAGGCACTTCAGTGTTTGCTGCAGCACAGATGAGCCACAGCAGAAGACTGCAGATATGGATGCACCTGCCGTGACTGGAAGTGCGTCCATTCAGAGACCAGTTAGCAAATGCAGTCTGTCCTGTTAGGAAGAGGATGGTATCATGTGAAATTAGTGATTGCTGGTGCACAGGCAAAGCTGTGTGACAGGGCAGTGCAAACCCTGGATATGGCTGAAATACAGCTGTCTGTCCTCACTGGGAGAGATGAGAGAGGACAGACTTGCTCGGTCCTGTCCACTTTCCCAGCACAAGGACATTTCTCAAGGAAACAGAGATGTACAGAGCAAAGCCTGAATGAACCCCGCTATGCAGCCCCAAAGAGAAAGAAAGGCTTGATTTCCACTAGTTTCAGTAGCTTCTAAATTCCTACGGGGGCTACACTGCAGTAGCAACTAGGAGTCCCGATCCTGGAGCAAAGCTTAATTGCGGCACGCGCTGTGCAAACCCTGATTAGAAGAGGGAATCAATGAACTGCCATTCTGCAACAGATGCCTGCCTGCGCCCGACTAGGAGAAAGGAGGACGGCTATTATTTCATCTTT
Source organism: Alligator sinensis (assembly GCF_000455745.1). NCBI lineage: Eukaryota > Metazoa > Chordata > Crocodylia > Alligatoridae > Alligator > Alligator sinensis. Next base: position 390,154 of record NW_005842662.1, on the reverse strand, counting down.
GCTCAAAGGAAGAAAGCAAACCCAATAATACAATATCTGGGAAGGCGGAGCCAATGGAACCCTCTGAGATGACACTGGCACTATTGTGAGTTGATGCGTGCACAGCTGGGCAGCAGGGAGGGCTTATCTACAGCACGCCTTCACCAAACATAAGGGACACATGGCAGCAGGTCGTGCGGACAGATCAGAGCAGCCTGCCGGGAAGATTGGAGCACCGCCCTGCTCTCTCAGCAATCCCCCGCTGCCTTCCTCCTAGGAAAGACGTATAAAGCAAAGACCCTCTTCCCTCCATCCTCAGAGGAGCTCCCGTCTCACAGTGTCTCAGAGCCTCGTCTCTTCCGGTGTCTCCTGGATCCCAGGCAAGCTGCAGCCATGAAGACGCCCTGCCTTCTCTTTGCCCTGGTGCTCCTGGTTCTCCACATCCAGGCCATGCCCAATCCGGTGGGTGAGAACGATCCCCAGAAGGAAGCAGACACCTGGGATGAGGTGGAGGATGATGCTTGGGAAGCAGAAGGCGATGTGGAAGCTGCAGGTAGGATGCAAGGGCTGGGGGTGTCCATGGCACGGGAGCTTGCATGAGGAAGGGACATCGGTGCGAATGGGGAGAGCAGGCGTGAGAGGCTCTCTCAAGGGGTGGAGGCAGCCCTGGCTGCTGGGATTTTAACCAAGGGATGCATTTGATTTTCGTGTCCCTTCCAGAAAGCTCTGCCCATGTCTGCTGAAATGCTGCAAGTGATGCGCTTTGGTTTTATAGCATTATATAGATGTCACGGTTTCACTAGGAAACAGGTGGCCAGTCAGCACCTGGCATATCTGTGGGCATTGCCTGTCCTCCTATCACCCTCCCTCTCACTCTGTAATTCCTGTACTTGGAATATGGGAAGATAAAGTCACAGTGAAATGTTTTTTTTTGTGCAGGCGCCAGTGGAGAAAACAGCCCCATGATATGCGGCTTTTCAGGCGGTTCTTGCCGTACAGTTTGCCTTATCAGTGAAGTGATGGCTGGCAAGTGTTACGGCAGCTATGTTTGCTGTGTACCCAGATAAAAGTCCTGATGAGGGACAGTGGAGACATCCAGACAGAGCCTTCAGTGCAATGCCTGCCTCGGATAGAGCCACATCAACCAGCTCTCACCTCCTCTTCATTTTATTAAAATCTAACCTGGCAGTGATACCACTGACTGTATGTGGCTTTATTTCTGTCTTCTCTGGGGTGAATGCTTGGGATGTGGACAGCCAAGGGAAACCTTGTCCATATGGGGTAACCAGAGGTGACCCTTATCCTTCCAGCTGCATTCCCAGGAACCAAGGGCTCCATCCCTCCCGACCTCCCCGCAAACCCCTTTCCCACCCTGGGCAAGCAAAGGACTCCTTGCTGTTTTGCCAGGTGGGCGCGGATGGAGGCTCGAAGATGCCCACCATTTCTTCTGCAGAGGGTCTGGAAATGCTGCTCCCAAGGGGATGGGGTCTCCACGCTGCTGCCCTGGTGCACTTAGGAGTGGTGGGTCCTGGTGCTTCAGAGAAACCTTTTTTCTGGGTTTCATAGATATAGTGCATGAGTGGGCTGGCTGTGCTGTGCTTGGGAAGAGCACTGTGGACGTGATACAGATGTGCCCTTCTTCCTCTGGCTCTTCTCCATGACCACCTCCTTTCCTCCCTATCCCATCGTCCTGCTCCTTCCCATCAACTCGCAAACAGTGCTCAGGAGGGAAAAGTCCTGGAAGGATTAATTGTTATGGATAGGAGGTATGGCACTCAAGAGTGCGTGGTTTACAGAAAGCATGGGGTTTGGGCCTGATGAAATGGGATCTTTGAGCCAATCTGCACATAGCTGTTTCCCCACTCTGTAAAACACTGGGGACCATCCTGGCTTCTTTGGAAATGAGTGCAAAGATTTGCTAATGAAAAGTGCTCTGTGGGATGCAGGGGGTTTTACAACTAAGACAACATAAAGCAAACTAGGAAGTTACCCCTGGATTGTGACGGCCTCTGAAATGCTGGCTTGTGACCTCCTAGCGCAGGTGACCTGCCCCAATCACCAGTTTCCTAGTCCATTACAACACCCCAGGGCATGCCATGCCCATTTGTGCCCACTGGCACTCTCTGCATCCAGAAGTTCACTGGAGTCTAAGAGTCTTCCCTGGTGCTCACTCGAGGACAGGCAAGAGGTGGAGAACTTGAGAAAAGCCAAAGAGCAACATCTTCACCAGCTTATTCCTGGGTTTGGCCTGTGCCAGCAAGTGTGGGCGGTCAGGGCACGCTCAGGCCTCATGTTCAAGCGTAGCACATGCAGTGTAGACACCCCCAATGTCACTCCAAGTTCCACCCCCATCTCTCCCAGCTTTAAACCCTGCTGTCCTCACCTCTTGGGAGCACTATGTCATGGTTAATCTCATTTCTAACAATATGTGCTTTCCCAATACAAAGAACCAACCAGTATGAGTTGTTCCCCGGTCTTCTCAGAGCTATATAGCACACGTTGGTAAAGGACACAAACACGAGGTGGGAGCGTGGGTCTAAGATTTGTCCCAAACACACGTTTGGGCAGGGTGCGGTTGCCAGCCAGGGACCCACCAGGACTCAATACATTCTCCACCTCCCTCATCTGGCTGATCCCGGTGAACAGATCCTCTGTCTTCTTTTGCACTGAACTCTCCCCCTATCTCCCCTCTGCCCTTTACATCCTTGGCTTCCTCTCCCCACCCTCCCCACCTGGGAATCCTTTCTCTGCAATGGGGGTTATTCACTCTGTGACTTCTCCTTTTCCCTCCCAGAGGATAACAGGGAAAAGCAATTCCCGTTGTGAAAGAATAGGAAATGGTGTGGGGAGGAAATGTGGTCCATGTCAGACTTCAGAACAGCTCAAGGGGATCCTGGGACTTCTGGCAACCTGCCTCTGTCCCTGGGTGTCGTCCCATTCACCAGTGATAGCAAGGACCTAGGACAGTCCCAGGCATGTCTCCTTTCCCAGGGCATCCCCTGTCTGAGGAGTTGGATCCTTGATACCCATCAAGGTCCCTCTTCCCCTCCAATTCCACCTTCAACCTGAGTGAAATGCTGAACTCTTTATAGATGGATTTACTTAGAGAAGGGAAAAGAAGTCATCAGGGAAAGCAGCTCTTCATGGAGACTGAAGTAATATAGACTACTATATTATTATATCTACTACAGACCTCTTAACCAGAAACAAGAGCTGTAGTAGTCTATACTACTAGACTACTAATATAGACTCCTATATTACTACATCTACTACACTCCTCCTAACCACAAAGAAGAGCTGGACCAGGAATTCGTCAGGGAACTGGCTGAGGTGGCACACTCTCGGTGCATGGTTGTCACGGGAGATTTTAACTACCCGGACATCTCGTGGGAAGAGCACTCGGCCAAATCCGATTGATCACAGAACTTCCTCACATGCATGGCTGAGCTCTGCCTGACCCAAGAAGTCTATAGGCTGATGAGAGGTAAAGCTTTGCTGGACCTAGTACTGGCCAGAGGGGATGATCTAGTCAGCGACCTAAGAATCGAGGGAAAGCTGGGAGACGGTGACCACGATCCGATCACTTTTAATATCCATCGCAAAGCTGGCGAGTCAGTCAGCAATGCAGAAGTCCTCAACTTTAGGAAAGCTGACTTTGATAAGCTCAGGAGGCTTGTTGTCAAGGCCCTAAGGGGCCACGACTCAACATAGAGGGGAGTTCAGGATGAGTGGTTGCTCCTTAAGGGAGCGATCCTGAAAGCACAACGGATGGCCATCCCATCTCAGAGGAAAGGGAGTAAAAGGGCACAGCAACCCCTTTGGCTCTGCAGGAAACTTGTGGACCTACTGCATCCAAAAAAGATAGGCTTATAAAGGATGGAGGACTGGAATCACCACCAAGGAGGAGTACTCTGCACTGGTCCATACCTGCAGGGAGCGAACCAGGAAAGCCAAGGCTGCAAGTGAACTCCAACTGGCTACACATATCAAGGACAATAAAAAGTCCTTTTTCAGATATTTAGGGAGTCAGAAAAGAAGCAAGGGTAACATTGGACCCCTGCTGACCCAAACGGGACAGCTGATAACCGACACTCAGGAAAAGGCCAGTCTGCTCAATGGGTACTTCGCGTCAGTCTTTCATCAGTCCAATGGGACTGCTATGCCTAGCAAGATGTGGGACTGCCAGGGTGAGGGCATATTTATACCCAGCATCGGTGTTGATCTAGTAAAGGATCACCTCGAGAGGCTGGACATCTTCAAGTCAGCTGGTCTGGACAGATGACACCCTAGAGTATGCAAGGAGCTGGTGGGTGTCATAGCCCAACCATTGGCAAAAATATTTGAAAATTCGTGGCGCTCAGGGGAAGTACCTGAAGACTGGAAGAAGTCCAATGTGGTACCCATCTTCAAGAAAGGGAGGGAAGTAGATCCCGGGAATTACAGGCCAATTAGCTTGACCTCAATTCCTGGTGGGATTCTGTAGAAAATTATCAAGGACAGCCTTCTGGATAAGCTGGCCAAAGGCAACATCCTGAGGGACAGCCAGCATGGGTTTGTCGTGGGTAGGTCTTGCCTGACCAATCTCATCTCCTTCTATGACCAGGTGACATATCATCTGGACAAGTGAGAAGAGATTGATGTCATATAACTGGACTTTAAAAAAGCTTTTGATCTGGTGTCCCATGACCTCCTCATGGAAAAATTGGCCAACTGTGGCCTCAACTTCACCGCAGTCCAATGGCTGGGTAATTGGCTCTGAGTTTGGACCCAGAGAGTAGCGGTTGATGGTAGCAAATCATTATGGTGCTGCATGACCAGTGGCTCCATGACCAGCCCCCAAGGCTCTGTCCTTGGACTGGTTCTTTTTAACATCTTTGTCAATGATGTGGACATTAATGTCAGAAGCGCACTGGCTAAGTTCACCGATGACACTAAACTTTGGGGCATAGCGCCCACATCTGAGGAAAGGCTAGTGATCCAGGCTGACCTGGATAAATTTAGTAAGTGGTTGGATAAAAACCCAATGACGTTTAATATAGATAAAAGTAAGGTACTCCATCTCAGGAGAAAAAACCCACAGCATGCTTATAGGCTCAGCAGTGCTGTGCTTGCTAGCATCACTGCTGAAAGGGACTTGGGGGTCATGATTGACCATGTGATGAACATGAGCGACCAATTCAATGTCGTAGCTGGCAAAGCAAACAATGCTCTAGCTTGCATCCATAGATACTTTTCAAGTAAATCTCAGGATGTCATTCTCCCACTGCACTCAGCCAAGTTTTTCCCATGGTGATAACTCATTCAAGGCCGCAAGGAGAGAATCCCCCAACAGAGCTGCATTCCTTTATCTGTTCAGAGATTTAAAATATTCAAAAGCAGCAAAAGTCCAAGCCAGGAGAGCCAGTAATAAACTGGCTAGTTCAAATGTATAGTGAAGGGGCATTTGCAATTTCAGTGAGTAAAGCTGAAGCTGCAAAAATGGTTCCGTGCCTTGAGCTCCAGTTAAATCAGTTTGCAGGGAGTGATGAAAATGTTACTTTGTTTTCTGCTGCGCTCCAAGCCACTGCAGCCAGTTATAGTAATATGAAAGAAGAGTTTAGCCCTGTCTCTTGGGCATGGGCCAATTTAAAAGAAGCTGTCCGCTGCTTGTATCTCTTATCACTAACTGAAATCATTCGTGCAGCAGTTTGGACTCACACGCCAAATACAGAAGTCGTGAAAGCACCATTGTGGAGGAGGTTTTGCCGACAAGCACCAACAAAGTGCGCCTCGGCCTTGTTGGCCTTGGAGCTAGAGGCGGTGAATCACCTGGTAAAAGATGCAATCCAGCAATTAGTGCAGCTTCTACCCATTTTGCAGAAGTCATGGCTTACCAAGCCCATAAAAACTGCCAAGGCCATGGCAGTATCCTCAGTGAAAGATAAACCCCCTGACCCCACTGAATTTTTGAGAAAAGCCAGGAAAGGCCGGCCGAAAACTCCGCAAGCAAAAATATGTAAAGACCTGTTAGCTGCCTGTTACAATAAAGTGCAAATCAATAGACTGCCCTCCAATGTCTTGAGAGGCCTGAGGGCTAAACACTGCACCAAAAGGGTAAGACCAAAAGCAGAGCCTTCTGCACCACCATCAGTGTCACTGGAGAGATCCTCTGCCCTGAGGGCAAAACAGTCAACATTTTCCCAGGCACATGCGGGGCCGCCAGCCTTTACCCCACCTGATCACATGGCCTAGGGAGTCCAGCCAGCCCAACCCCAAAGAAAGGAGCCACAGTGGGGGTAGTAGCAAGCCAAAGACTGGTATCTAAAGTTAATATTGGCCCCTTAATTAGGATACCTGTACAGATTCAATTAGGTAAAAGTAAAAAGTGAATTGATATGCTATTAGACACAGGTGCCCAGATTTGCAATACTTAAAGGGGGACCAAGCTTACTGGGACTTAATGTACTAAGAGAACAGTGGTTTGCTCTTGAGCAAGAGAATTGGCAGTTTGAGTGCTCAGTGCCTCACCGAGAACCAGAAGAAACAGCTATAACAGCTGTAACTTGATGTAGCATGATTCCACTAACCCTGCCTCCCATGAAAAAAGTACACAGAGCCCAGTATCGAACTCTCCCTGAGCCCACACAACCTATTCAGTGTATTATCAGCCAGCAGTTAAAAGATGAGACTACTATTCAGACCCACTCTCTGTATAACAATCCAGTTTGGCCCATGCGCAAGCTGAATGGAGAGTAGTGGTTGACTATTGACTTTCAAACTTTAAATGCTAATACTGACCCCTTGATGGCTGCCATCCCATCACTACCAGCCTTGACAGAAAGCATCCAGAGTTATAAGCCTGCATGGATAAAATCCATTAGTATCAAAGGCATGTTGCCATGCTACGTGTTTGTAGCTGTAGAAGTTGCCACAAGAATAACGTTCGCCCGTGCCTGAGCGAGAGCTACAGCCCAGGACACTTCTGCAGCACTGGAAACTCTGCTAGCTGTGTATCCACCACCTATAGAACTACAGAACGATGATGGCCCTCACTTCTGCAATCATCTTGTGTATGACTGGACTGCAAAACATGGCATGTTATGGACGTATCACATCCCATACCATCCGCAGTTTAACGAATTGGTAAAAGGAGCCAATAGCATCCTCAACTGCAATTTGCGGTTGGCCGCTGGCCCGGCTCTTAAAGACTGGGACTTGCACCTGGATTTGGGCTATCAATTGGGCCAATAACTGACCCCGTCCGGGAGGTAGCCCCATGCAACAGGCCTTTGGATTGGGTGGTCCCCGCGAGCCGACAGTAGAGCGACCTCGGGGTGGTGACCCGGGAAAGCTGCAGGCAGGAGATTGGGTAGTAGTGAAGCATCCCCAAGGAGATATATGGGAGGGGACACTATTAGCAAAAGGTATGCATAATACATGGTGGGTATTTAAGTCAGATTTATCTAATGGGAGCGAAGCTCCTTGTTGTCTTGTTCCTACAGATTGGATCTGTCCACAAGTGCAGCCATAGCCATTTCTAATTCAGTCTGCCACTGAAGACGAGTCCTGCTCTGGCACTGGTCTGAATCAACTGGCATCATGAAGTGGTGGACTGTTATGAATGTACTCTTCTTATTAATGCCTTATTGTGTTTCCTGGGTAGGGCATGTCTACTATCCTTCTTATTACCCAGATATTAATGAACTTGCTCCTGAAGACCTCAAGGAGTGGACTGACCCTGAAGAGACTGCCACTGAAGACGAGTCCTGCTCTGGCACTGGTCTGAATCAACTGGCATCATGAAGTGGTGGACTGTTATGAATGTACTCTTCTTATTAATGCCTTATTGTGTTTCCTGGGTAGGGCATGTCTACTATCCTTCTTATTACCCAGATATTAATGAACTTGCTCCTGAAGACCTCAAGGAGTGGACTGACCCTGAAGAGAATCCCCCGGAAACGTGTTCAGATGGCCTTCACATGGTCCAGCTGCAGTATCCATACTGGAAGAAACCTGCCAACCCGGAGCAAGTGAAGTCCTGGTCTCTGAGTAGAAGAACCAGGATAGTTGACTGCCAAGGTGGTAACTGTCAGTGCACCTGTGGCACCAGTTATTATCTTTGGTTCATTCCCTACCTGAAGGCTGGAATGGCTAACTGTGGGAGGGGAGGTGATTGTTGTAGCTCTGCTTGTTTGGGAATTTGTTGTTACATACTTCCTGAGGGGAACCCCATTGAGCTCAACGCCCCTGAGTTTGTGTCCCCAATACTGCATTCTGCATCTGTTCAGCCTCTCGAGCCACTGTGTTTATGGGAGAATCTGCCCCCTCCCATCCCTATGGCCGACAACACTCTCCAGCGATGGTGTGAGGCCCCCCCGGTAGGAGAGCGCATTACAGGTCGGAACAAAGTTATTACATGGTTTGTGAATCATACCTACACAGAGGCATGGTGGAATGGTACCCACTTCAATACAACCAGAAGGAGGCTGTATCCGCAAGTCTCCACCACTTACCCTCATCCTTTTATACCAGTGGGGTTCCTAAAGCAAATCAGTGCTATGATTCTGCTCGGACAATGCTGTTTCATTAACCCGATACAGCATCGTCCCCATGAGTGACAGTGGGAGCTCTTTCGCTCTCTGGGAGGTGAAGCATGGTTACAGGCTCCCAAAGTAGGAAGGATAAATGTGACCTGTGAGAAAACGGAGTGTTCACTACTATCTCTGGGACATCGGTGAGGACGGGGAGAGCAGGCGTGAGAGGCTCTCTCAAGGGGTGGAGGCAGCCCTGGCTGCTGGGATTTTAACCAAGGGCTGCCTTCGTGTCCCTTCCAGAAAGCTCTGCCCATGTCTGCTGAAATGCTGCGAGTCATGTGCTTTGGTTTTATAGCATTATATAGATGTCACGGTTTCAGTAGCAAACAGGTGGCCAGTCAGCACCTGGCATATCTGTGGTCATTGCCTGTCCTCCTGTCACCCTCCCTCTTGTGCTGAAATTCCCGTACTTGGAATAGAGGAACATAAAGTCACAGTCACATTTTCTGTTTGTGCAGGTGCCGAAGGAGAAAACAGCCCCATGATATGCGGCTTTTCAGGCGGTTCTCGTCGTACAGGTTGCTCTAGCAATGAAGTGATGGCTGGCAAGTGTTACGGCAGCTATCTTTGCTATGTACCAAGATAAACTCTGGATGAGGGACAGTGGAGACATCCAGACAGAGCCTTCAGTGCAATGCCTGCCTTGGATAGAGCCACATCAACCAGCTTTCACCTCCTCTTCATTTTATTAAATCCTAACCCGGCAGTGATATCACTGACTGTATGTGGCTTTATTTCTGTCTTCTCTGGCGTGAATGCTTGGGATGTGGACAGCCAAGGGAAACCTTGTCCATATGGGCTAACCAGAGGCAGTCCTCATCCCTCCAGCTGCATTCCCAGAAACCATGGTCTCCATCCCTCCCCTGACCTCCCCACAAACCCCTTTCCCACCCTGGGCAAACAAAGGACTCCTCGCTGCTTTGCCAGGTGGGCGCAGCAGGAGACTCAAAGGACCCACCATTTCTTCTGCAGGGGCTCTGGAAATGCTGCTCCCAAGGGGATGGGTCGCCATGCTGCTGCCCTGGTGCACTGAGGAGCGGTGGGCCCTGGTGTTTCAGAGAAACCCTCCTTTCTGGGCATGAGAGATGTAGTGCATGAGTGGGCTGGCTGGGCTGTGCTTGGGAAGAGCGCTGTGGATGTGGTACAGCCATGCCCTTGTTCCTCTGGCTCTTCTCCATGACCACCTCCTTTCCTCCCCAACCCATCTCCCTGCTCTTTTCTCACAATTTTCTCATGGCTCTCACCCCATCCTCTGCAGAGAAAAGCCCTGGAAGTTTTCATTCTTACTGAGAGGGGTTAAGGCACCCAAAGGAAGAGAGCTTCGAAAAAGGCATGGGGCTAGCGCTGCTGAGACTGGGTCTTGGAGCCAGTCTGCACACGGCTCTGTTTCCCTGCTCTGTAAAACTTTGGGGCAGGGTCTGGCCTCCTTTGGAAAAAATGTGAAGATCTGCTAATAAAAAGTGCTCCTGGGATCCAGGTGGTTTTACAACTAAGATGACATAAAGTAAACTACCCAGTTACCCCTGGCTTCTGACTTGGCTCCTGAACTGCTGACTTGTGATCTCCTAGCTCAGGTGATCTACCTCGTTCACCAATATCCCAGTCCATTACAATGCCCCAGCTCATGCTCTGCCTATGCGTGCCCACCAGTACTCTCCCCTCCCAGATATACATGGGAGTCTAAGTGTGCATCCAGATTGCCTGGCTGTGTAGTATATGGTCCCGCAAACACCTCTGCAGCACCGCATACTGCAGAGTCCGGTGTTGTCTGTGCTGCAAGGGTGGTCTGCTGAAAAGCAGCGGTGGGCTGTCCAGAGTTGTGCTGCAGTTGATGGCCAGGCTCCACCTGGCAGTATCACCATGGCTGCAGCACCAGGAGACCCCCGGGATCCCAGGTAAGGCTGCTAGGGCCAGGCCAGTACTGGCCCCCGCCTCCCCTGCCAGCCCTGGGATAACAAGCCATGCACCAAAGAGCACGTGCGGCATGGATGTTTTCCAGGGACAAGGAGCTGCAATGCAAGGTGCACCACTGCTACTTGTTCCTGGGGAAGCAAACATCTGTGCTCATCTGGACGCAGCCTAAGAGTCTTCTCTAGAGGTCGCTCATGGACAGGCAGGAGGTGGAGAGCTTGAGTATGACCAAAGACAAACAATTTCCCTGCCTTCACCAGCCTGTTCCTGGGTTTGGGCTGTGATAGCCAGCGTGGGTGGGCAGGGGACACCTCACTATGGTGGTATGACCGGCACAGGGCTCGTGGGGACAGGGCAGCAGGACAGGGAGCCCCAAACCTGGAGTGGTAACACACATACTCACCCACCTGCCACAGAGTCCGCTCGGCTGTGGTCGGGGAAGTGGACAACGGGCATACGCCCAGCTTTCCAATTTGGAAAAGGTGGTCATCCCAAGCAGGTCCTCAAATAATCCATTTCTAAGCACTTGGAGGAGAAGGATGCGATTAGGAACAGTCAGCATAGATTCACTAAGGGCAAGTCATGCCTGACCAACCTCATTGTCTTCTATAATGAATTAAGTGGCTCTGTGGATGCAAGAAAAGCAACAGAGATAATATACCCTGACTTTAGCAAGGTTTTGACACGGTCTCTCACAGCATTCTTGCAGGTAAGCTGAGGAAGTACAGCTTGGATGAATGGACTGCAAGGTGGATAGAAAACTGGCTGGAGCATTGGGCTCAGAGGGTAGTAGTCAACAGCTCAATGTCTAGCTGGCAGCTGGTATCAAGTGGAGTGGCCCAGGGTTTCATCCTGAGGCCAGTTTTGTTCAATATCTTCATCAATGACGTGGAAGATGGGTGGTGGGTGCACCCACAGCAAATTTACAGTGACACCAAGCTGGGTGGAGTAGTAGATAAGCAAGTGCAATGTTTTTCAACCCGTGGGTCGCGACCCAAAAGTGGGATGCAAGAATATGTGAAAGGGTCAGGAACACACTTAAAAATGGATTCTCCTTTAATAGAGAAAAAAGCAGGCAGCGGTGGCTTTTCCCTTGCAGGTTGGCAGAGTTGTCACCGGGCCCCATGCACACTCCCTCTGCCCACAAACCGGGGGCTTGGGGAAGCGGCTCAGGACTGACGTGCACTAGGTTGGGACTGGCCACTGATGTTTACAAATGGGTCCTGGTACAAAAAGGGTAAGAATCACTGAACTAGAGGGTAGGTAGGATACGGAGAGACCTAGAGAAATTGGAGGATTGGAACCAAAGAAATCTCATGAGGTTCAACAAGGACAAGTGCAAAGTCCTGCATTTAGGATAAAACAATCCCATGCACCAGTACAGGCTGGGGCCTGACCAGTACAATGTGGGGGACAGAGCACCAAAGCGAAGGGGCACCTACAGGTTCGTCATGAGCCAGAGTTGATATTTTGTTATAACTATTTTGACAATATTGTCTATCCCAGCATGTTTCCAGAATTTATAACAATTCTCCTATAATTTACCCACCATGATCCTGACATTGATGTTTACCTTGTGGTAATATTGATTGCCAGTCGCTTTCTCCCCCATGCGACAAGCGTGCGAAGAGGGCTCAGGCACAGAGCAAACCAGACCAAAGATGTTTAGGAAACCATGGGACCAAAGAAATCAGGAGCATACAATAGGACGAAGGCGACGCTGAAAAAAGCAGATGAGAAGGAACTTGCAGAGTCGTGGGGAAAGCGGCTCTCAAAAGCTGAGAGTGATAAGGGTGTAGGTTGTAGCCATGTTGGTCTAAGGACATTGATATCTTTGATCTTTTCTGTCTGAGAGTGATAAGAGCATCCCGCCATGTTGTAATACAGAAATAAGTGAGTTGGAGCCACGTGAGCAAGATGAACCAAAAGTGGTAAAACCAAATGAGCAAGAAGAACCAAGAAGATCAGAACTGAACATTTGTGTTCAATATTCTGGCAAAGATGAAAACATTGGCATTATGAACAACCTACAGGCGGCAACTTGTCCTGAAATAGCCATAAATGTCAGTGATCCAGCAACGTGGCAATACCCTTATGCACATAATTTCATTTCTACTGCAGTACATTGAACAAGACACTGAAGCCAATTATTCTCAGTCAGCGACAGAAGATGGGAGGCACTTCAGGAAGCAGTGGTTTAACAGGATTCATCAAATGGAAAAATGGTTGAATGGAAATGGCTTCTATATAGCAAAACTAAAGGAGCTCGCTTCTGTTTCCCTTGCATGGCTTTTTCCAAACAGATCCAAATAACCCCGGCCACAGCAAATCTAGCAACAGGATTGGGAAACTGGAAAAAGTTCAGTCCTAGGATTTCTGAATATGAAAACTGCACAGAACAGCGCGAGTCATACATAAATGGGAAAGACTTTGAGAAGTGATTAAGAAGGGGGTGCACGATGGATGATGCAAAATCACTGGCTGAGATTCCTTGAGGTGTGCTAGGCAGGAGCTCTGACTATTGGATCAGTGTGGTCCCCTTCCCTGGCCTTAATACTCCAGGTCTCAGCTTTAGCCACTACCTTTGTTATGTGGCCTCAGGGGAAAATCAGGGGAGGAAGCAACCAGTGACTGCAACTGATACTAGTAGATGCAGAAGCCGCCAAAGCAGGGACCATGGAGGTGTCAGGGCTGTCCTCAGTGTTGACTGGACTCTCTCTGCCCTGTGTTACTTGCCTGTTTCATACAAGATGAGGGTTGGAAGGACTTCAGGAGGTCATCTAGTCCATGTTTCTCCACCAGCGAAGGTCATGTAGGTGGGACATCAACTCATTTGAAAATTCCCATTAATGAGTAATAGAATACTAAAATACATGGAAAGGTAAAAAAGTACACTTCTTGGGAAAAGTGGGGTTTTGTTTTTATCATAGTGGGACCAGGGTTTTTTGCCAAAATGGTTGGTGGGATGTGAGGTGCAAAAGGTGGAGAAGCGCTGTCCACCCCTCTGCTCAACACAGGACCATCCCCAGCAAGATCATCCCAGCCAAGGCTTCGTCTAGCCTGGTCTTGCAAACGTCCAAGGATGGAGAGTCCATCACCTCTCCAGTGCTTTGCTACCCTCCTAGTGAAAAAATGTATCCTAATAGCTAGCCTAAACTTCAATTGCTGCAACTTAAGACTGTTGCTCCTTGTTCTGGCATCTGCCACCACCGAGAACAGTCCCGCTCCATCCTCTTTGGAGCTCCCCTTCACGTAGTTGAAGGCTGCTATTAAATCCCCTCTCAGTCCTCTCTTCTCTAGACTAAATACACCCACTTCCCTCAGCCTTTCCTTTGCTCCAACCCTCTTCCTTCTGCTCCCTTCCAGCCCCTTCCCGCCTCACACCCCTCTTACATTTCCCCCCCGTCCTGCTCCCCCTTTCCCAGCCACTGCTGCAGAATAAGCTCACAGGGTCAGGCTATGGGAACCAAGGAGCAGTACAGAGACAGACAAGCAGCCAATACTGATGTCGTGTTGCAGTCACTATTCAGTGGGAATCAACCTGAAAGGCAAAAAGGAAAAGGCCCGGGTTACATATGAGAGTGCAAGGGGTGTGAGAAAAAGCCCAGTCAAGTGCACAATGTCACACCTGCCCCAGGAAGCAAAACCTGGGGCGTGTGGAGTGACTGAAGGTGCAATGACTGTCCGTGCAGGCACACTGGCTTTTCTACTGCCTGCTTCACAGCTGGGCTATTAGATCAAGGACAGGTTCGATGCCAGCTGCAGAGGGGAAGCACTTCACTGTTTGCTGCAGCACAGACGAGCCACAGAAGAAGACTGAAGGAGTGGAAGCACCTGCCATGACTGGCAGTGCATCCATTTGTAGACCAGTTAGCAAATGCAGACTGTCCTCTTAGGACGAGGATGGTATCACGTGAAATTAGTGACTGCTGGTGCACAGGCAAAGCTGTGTGACAGAGCAGTGCAAACCCTGGATATGACTGAAATGCAGCTGTCTAACCTCACTGGGAGAGAGGAGAGAGGACAGACTTGCTCGGCCCTGTCCACTTTCCCAGCACAAGGACATTTCTCAAGGAAACAGAGATTTACAGAGCAAAGCCTGAATGAACCCTGTTATGCAGCCCCAAAGAGAAAGAGCGGGCTGATTTCCACTAGTTTCAGCAGCAACACTCAAGAATAAATCCAGCAAAGAACAGGCCTCTAAATTCCTACGGGGGCTACACTGCAGTAGCACCTAGGAGTCCCGATCCTGGAGCAAAGCTTAATAGCGGCACGCGCTGTGCAAACCCTGATTAGAAGAGGGAAACAATGAACTGCCATTCTGCAACAGATGCCTGCCTTTGCCCGACTAGGAGAAAGGAGGACGGCTATTATTTCATCTTTGCTTAAAGGAAGAAAGCAAACCCAATAATACAATATCTGGGAAGGCAGAGCCAATGGATCCCTCCGAGATGACACTGGCACTATTGTGAGTTGATGCGTGCACAGCTGGGCAGCAGGGAGGGCTTATCTCCAGCAAGTCTTCAGCAAACACAGGGGACACATGGCAGCAGGCCGTGCGGACAGATCAGAGCAGCCTGCCGGGAAGATTAGAGCACCGCCCTGCTCTCTCAGAAATCCCCCGCTGCTGTAAATGCCTCTGCCTTCCTCCTAGGAAAGACGTATAAAGCAAGGACCCTCTTCCCTCCATCCTCAGAGGAGCTCCCGTCTCACAGTGTCTCAGAGCCTCGTCTCTTCCCGGTGTCTCCTGGATCCCAGGCAAGCTGCAGCCATGAAGACCCCCTGCCTTCTCTTTGCCCTGGTGCTCCTGGTTCTCCACGTCCAGGCCATGCCCAATCCGGTGGGTGAGAAGGATCCCGAGAAGGAAGCAGACATCTGGGATGAGGTGAAGGATGATGCTGGGGAAGAGGAAGGCGATGTGGAAGCTGAAGGTAGGATGCAAGGGCTGGGGGTGTCCATGGCACGGGAGCTTGCATAAGGAAGGGACATCGGTGCGGACGGGGAGAGCAGGCGTGAAGGCAGTATCAAGGGGTGGAGGCAGCCCTGGCTGCTGGGATTTTAACCAAGGGATGCATTTGGTTTTCGTGTCCCTTCCAGAAAGCTCTGCCCATGTCTGCTGAAATGCTGCGAGTCATGTGCTTTGGTTTTATAGCATTATATAGATGTCACGGTTTCAGTAGCAAACAGGTGGCCAGTCAGCACCTGGCATATCTGTGGTCATTGCCTGTCCTCCTGTCACCCTCCCTCTTGTGCTGAAATTCCCGTACTTGGAATAGAGGAACATAAAGTCACAGTCACATTTTCTGTTTGTGCAGGTGCCGAAGGAGAAAACAGCCCCATGATATGCGGCTTTTCAGGCGGTTCTTGCCGTACAAGTTGCTCTAGCAATGAAGTGATGGCTGGCAAGTGTTACGGCAGCTATCTTTGCTGTGTACCCAGATAAAAGTCCTGATGAGGGACAGTGGAGACATCCAGACAGAGGCTTCAATGCAATACCTGCCTCAGATAGAGCCACATCAATGAGCTCTCACGTCCTCTTCATTTTATTAAATCTTAACCTGGTGGTGATATCACTGACTGTATTTGGCTTTATTTCTGTCTTGCCTGGGGTGAATGCTTGGGATATGGACAGCCAAGGGAAACCTTGTCCATATGGGGTAACCAGAGGCGACCCTCACCCCTCTTGCTGCATTCCCAGGAACCATGGGCTCCATCCCTCCCCTGACCTCCCCACAAACCCCTTTCCCACCCTGGGCAAACAAAGGACTCCTCGCTGGTTTGCCAGGTGAGCGCAGCAGGAAACTTGAAGGTGCCCACCATTTCTTCTGCAGAGGGTCTGGAAATGCTGCTCCCAAGGGGATGGGTCTCCATGCTGCTGCCCTGGTGCACTGAGGAGCGGTGGGCCCTGATGCTTCAGAGAAACCCTCCTTTCCGGGTGTGAGAGATGTAGTGCACGAGTGGGCTGGCTGTGCTGTGCTTGGGAAGAGCGCTGTGGACGTGGTACAGCCATGCCCTTCTTCCTCTGGCTCTTCTCCACAACCACCTCCTTTCCTCCCCAACCCATCTCCCTGCTCTTTCTGCACAACTCTGTCATGGCTCTCACCCCATCC
>NW_005842662.1:348038-373571 GCF_000455745.1 Alligator sinensis | reverse complement strand
CCCCAGAAGGTTGATTGTTACTGAGAAGAGGTACGGCACTCAAATACTGGTGTCTTAGAGAAAGCATGGGGTTTGGACTGTTGGGATTGGATCTTTGAGCAAATCTGCCCACAGGTGTGTTTTCCCAGCTGTAAACCCTGCTGTCTTTGTCCCTTGGGAGGACTAAGTCATGGCTCATCTGATTTCTTTACAGTATGTGCTTTTCTAATGCAGAGAACCACCCAATATGAGGTTTTTTCCCTCCTCCCCCCATACTCTCTCATCACAGCTCCATGGGACAAAAGTGTTAAAGGATCCAAGCACGAGGTGGGTGTGTGGGTCCAAGATTTATTCCAAACCCACATTTGCTGCTGCTCAGAGTGGGTTTGTCTCAGCTCTTCTGCGTTCCCAAGAACATGCTGAGCTAATGGCAGGAAACACCCCTGGTCCTCTCCCATGTCACCGGAAACAGAGTCACCTTTATTAACTGGTTCCCTCTAAGGTGCATATATGAATTGCAGTTGGAGGAAGCAAAGCCAGAGGGACCCTGGTGAGCACTCATCATGTGTAGAGCATTTGCCCCAGTGCGGTACGTGTTTGTATTGTTTGCTTTGATGTTCTACATTCAAAGTAGGGGGTTTTTGGATGTGTTTTTGGATTTTTTTTGTTTTAGTGGGGATAGGTTTTATGACTCATTGCAAGATTGATTCCTGTAGGCCACTGAAACAGGAGTTTCAGACCGAAAGGACCGGGGGGTAACAGTGGACAATAAGCTGGATATGAGCCAGCAGTGTGCCCTTGTTGCCAAGAAGGCTAACAGCATACTGGTATGCATTAGTAGGAGCATTACTAGAGGATGGAGGGCAGTGATTCTTGCCCTCAATTCAGGACTGGTGAGGCCATACCTGCAGTATTTTGTCCAGTTTGGGCTCCATCCCTACACAAAGGAAGTGGACAAATTGGAGAGAGTCCAGCAGAGGGCAACAAAAATGGTTCGGGGGCTGGGGGACATGACTTATAAAGAGAAGCTGAGGGAAATCGGCTCATTTAGGGTGGAAAAGAGGAGACCGAGAGGGGAGTTAATAGCAGCCTTTAACTACCTCCAAGTCTCCTCCGCCACTGGGGCCTCAATCTGCGCCCCCCACCCCACAGTGGCACTGTGTACTCACCCCATGCACAGATCCAGGGGCACAGCCCCCCTCCATTCCCTCACGGGGTGCGTTCAATGGCAGGAGCTGCCCCGTGGACAAGCTGCTCATGCCTCCGTCCTGCACCCTGCCCCGGCTGAACATCGTCTGCCCCTACCCCACTCCCTCCCTCACTGCAGGGCTCAGTCCACTTCGTCCTCCTCCACCTTAAAATGAAGGAAAAAATATAAAGGGGTACATGTGCTGAAACTTTTAGACAGAAAGGATACACTTGTTAAAAAAGGTTGAAAAACTCTGGGATAGACTATTCTCAGTAGCCATAGGGGACAGAACTAGGAGCAATGGGCTCAAGCTCCAGCAGAGGAAATGTAGGATGGAGATGAGGACAAATGTTCAGAGAAGGAGGGTGCTCAAGCATTTGGACAGGCATTTAGAGAAGCCCTGCCTAACTGGTCATGTTCAGGCCTGTTATTTAAATCCATAAAATTATTTGGGCACCTAGAATGAGGCTGTGGTGCAGAGTAGGTGACTAAATCCACAATTGTGATCCTGGAAACCCCTGCTTAGTGGCTGCCCCTTAGGGAAGTGCTACAACTCTCTAAGAATTACATCCAACATCACCTTCTAAGCATGCATTGAGCAGCTTCTAGCAAGGTCCTGATGTGAAAAGACAGACACCCTAGGGATCCCAACATCCTCCACCACCCACCATGTCATTCCTTGATATAACTTGTACTTGCGCAACAGAGTTGAGTGTATAGTTTTGGGGACAGATCAGACAAGGATGTTGCTTAGGGGTGATTATGCCTTGAGCCAGGGTTTGGACTAGATGACCTGCAGAGGTCTGTTCCAGCCCTATTTTTCTAGGTTTCTATGAGTCTATAATTCCCTGCCTCTTGTGCTCCTGGCCACATCCTCTATGCTTTGCTCAATGTTTCCTCCACCCAACTCCTACCTCCGCTCCTTCTCCCCAGCTGGACGAGCCTCTGGTATCCCAGCAATGTTTTCCTTCCCTGCCATCATGGCAGCAGCAGATGTTGTACAGTCATTGCCACGAGCTAGACTTTCATGTATCTAGCTGCCGACCACTCCTGAGAGTAGTCCCAGCAGCCTATAATTATAAGGACATAGGAAAGCCCTAAGCATGTCTGATTTCCCTGTGTATCCCTGCCCATCTCCTGTAGCTGTTTTTCTCCTGGTTGCGACATGAGTCTATCCAAGCTAGTGGCTGTTAGACATACTGGGGAAATGAATAAAAATGAAGAAAGTGAGTAAAAGTAAAAGAAACCTGCTGCTGTGCAGATAGCACCCCTGAGGGGATCCTCATCATCTCTAGGTGGAAGAAGAAGACTGAAACGTTTTGTCCCTTCTCTTCTAAGGATAATAAAAGCAAGCCCAGATGCTGAGCTCTGCCTCCCCGAGGCACCAGGGAAAGGGCTTCAGGTCACTTCTGTGTTTGGGGGTTCATGGCCTGGTTGAGAACCTGTCCAAAGCCATATTGAGCTGCTGCCAGGGCCCCTCTGACATCTCAGCTTTGCACGGTTTTCCATGATCATTGGTGCTATCTGGGTAACACGAACACAGCAGAGCTGTGCTCAGCAAAACAGAGCAAAGAGATACTCCGATTGCAGTTACTACTTATTCAGTGGATACGCCGAAGACATACCCACCCTGAACCTGCTGGGCCAGTCACCATTGCACCTTGGTTGCTTTATGTTGCAATGTCAGAGTAAAGAGCTTTGAGGGAATGAGGAATTGGACCATATTTACCCCCAAAAGCCCTCTTTCCCCACCACAAATTCCATCTTGGACCATATGAAGTGCATAACCTCATAAAGCTGGAGTTCCTTCCTAATGGCAGAATGGTCTCTTGAGAAATAGTCTAGGAGACCCTAGACCAGCTAGAATGGTCCTTTGAGAAATACACTAAGAGAAATAGAGTCGGAGACCCCAAGGATGTAGGAAACCCAGATTCAAGTCTGCATACCAAATGTGGGTGATCCGGGACACAACTTCCCCCCACCACCACAATGTCCCTGGAGATTTGCCCTGGGCTGTCTGTTATTCAGGGTTGGTCTTGTTGCTTTATCAGAAAATAATCCTTGGACTATCTTAGGTTTCTCCCCATGCGAAGCAGGAAAATGGTGATATCCTTAGTGCCTTTTTTTATAGCTATTCCCTGGCTCCCGTTCAGATCTTTGCCCCAAGCCTTTCTTAATCTTCTCTTCTCCCCAGCCACTTTTTTAACTTGCACCCAGCCTCTTTCCTATCCGCCCAGGTTTCCTTGCTCTCTATTCTGTCCAGGTCCGTTCCCAAGGTCCACTTCCCCTCTCTGGGACTGTCACAGGCCCCATATGAAAACCCTTGTACCCTCCACACTGAACTCACGCATTTCTCTAACTTCACCTCTCCACTCCACACCTCCCTCCATTCTGGCTCAACCCCCAGGGTCCCCCCAGGACTCAATATATAACTTGCCTCCCTTCTCTGACTGATCCCAGTGAACAGATCCTTGGTCTTGTTTTGCACTGAAATCACCCCATCCCTCCACTCAGACCTTTCCACCCTTAGCTTCCTTCCTCCATCCTCCCCGCCCCGGTGAGCCGTTCTCCACCATGGGGCTTATTCACTCCGTGACTTCTTCTTTTCCCTCCCTGAGGATGATGGGGCAACACACTTCCCAAGGTGAAGGACCAGGGAATATTGCAGGGGGAGAAAATATGGCCCATGTCACACTTTAGAACGGCTCAAGGGTATGCCCGTGTCCCTGGATGCCACCCCATCCACCAGTCATAGCAAGGACCTAGGGCAATCCCAGGCATGTCTCCTTTCCCAGGGCATCCCCGGTCCATCTCCTGCAGCTGAGGTGCTCCTGGCTGCGGTGTGGAGCAGGCTTTATGCACTTGGTGCCTTCTAGCACGTTGCAATCTCAATGCCAGGGGCAGTCACGGTTGTGCCCTGGCTCCTTCCCGCTGCAATGCCAGTGCAAGGAGCCTTGGAGCATTGGGGGGCTGGCTCCCTTTTGACCCATCAAGACCCCTTTTCCCCCCCTCAAATTCCATCTTGGACCCGAGTGAAATACAGAACTCTTTATAGACAGAATTACTTAGAGAAGGTGAAATAACTCATTGGGGAATACAGCTCTTTGTGGAGAGTGAATTCATATTTGGGTTTTTTCTCTGCTCAGTCTGCTGCTGTTCTACTGACGCCTTTTTACACAGCAACGCTGGCGGTTTCTGCACCGTCGAGATGAATTTTCGTTCCCAGAGCAGCGTGACTTGCAAACACCTCGCCTTGAACAAAACTTGCGGCGTCTCGGTTGTGCAGGATCTGCATAGTGGGAAGATTATCCGAGATAAGTTACTTCCATACAAAAGTGGGGAAGAGATGAGAAAGCTTCCAGGGAAAGACACACAATGCAAACTGCCCCAGGTCCTCAGAGAAAAGCCTGGATGTTTGAAGAGGTAAAGAGACCAGATCAAATTCCCGTAAAACTCAGTGTGTTCCCTTCAGGGTGGTATCTGCAGTTATGGTATGCAAAACCATTTAGCATTGCTGGCTGAGTCACATTTTCTAAAACCCAAGTTTCTATTACCAGATTTCAGGATGAACTTCCTTGATGCAAAGTGGAGATAGCTATTCTTAGGTTTTATTTAAATTCAGAGAGAAATCACCATTCAAAGAGAACTCAACTGTCCATCAGCATTGTATAAGAACCAAGGTCTTTGTCCAGTTTTTTTTTGTGCCAACTATATAGTTGGCAGAGATGGGTGACAAGCTTGCCTGCACAAAGTCCTGTTTCTCAGGTCTGGGAAGGAGCGGGTCCAGTTTAAGCTAAATCCCAGATCAAACAAGGGCGTGTGTTGAGTAAATGAAAGCAGTCAGTTAAGGGAACAGAATTAAGGAAAGGCATTAAGTGACTCTTTTAATTTCTTTTAAATCTAGAGTCATTGCTTTAGTTGGGATTAGCTTGGCTGCACCTGCATCTTTCCCCAGACCTGAAGAGGGGTGCTTTATGACCCACAGTTTGTTCAACATCTTTGCTAACTCTGCGGTTGGTCCAATAAAAGATATTTCCCCCACCCAAGAACTCTGCTTCTCATCTATTCCTTGCACCATCACTGCCCAGCACCACTCCTACCCCACTGCTACCAGTCTTGTAGATAGTGAAAAATAGCTTGAGTTATGCTGGACTTTTGGGGACACACATCCTGGATTATTTTTCCAAGGAGTCACTAGCTATGATAGATCAATGCTTCCAAACTTCTCATGTGAACATTTCTAGTAGGAGCTGGAAGGTGTCCAACATATTATTTGGTAAGAAAATGGACCAGATCATTGCATACCACATTCAACCACATGTCAGTAATTGGCCTCAGCCCCCATAAGCAGAGAGAGTCATTTTCCAAGCATTCTACGTAGACATATTTTTTCTAGGTGGCTAATGTGCTAATTGATGAATGGATCGATCTCTTTATTTGACTAGTCTCAATTTTTTTATCACTGGCACATGTCACAACTCCATTACCTTGGTGCTGCCCTTATTGCCTCCAGCACCGGTGCCAACCTTCCCTTCTTTCAGTATGTTTGACATTGAATTTTTTCTACATACCATTTCACTGGCCCAAGAGACAGGACTCTCCCTTCCAAGACAGGCCATTTTCACATTCACCCCCATTGTTACACCTTACCTAGATATTTCATATCAGCAGCATGTTCTGTTTCCATCACTACAAGCTTGACTTTGGCTTCCAGCTGGTTCAACTCTTGTATCTCAGCCTTATCCTGAGCTGGGATGTCCTGAGCTTGGGTCTGCAAGACCAAGAAGGCCACAGCAAAGAGAAGGTAAAGAAACTTCATGGCCAAAACAGGACTGGGACCTCAGGTATCTGCAGATGGGCGGACCAAAAATAGACTGAGTGCCTGTGGGTGGCTTGTCCCTGTATTTATGCATTTTTAAATAGGGGGGATTTCAGACTGTTTTAGGCAGGGATAAGGACAAGGAAAATGCTCCAGGCTTCCCTTGAGGTTGCTTTGACATGGGAGCCATCTATTGACCAGAATGTTTTCCTGCTGCTAGATCTTCTGATGGTCCTAATAACTGCGAGATTGGATGATCCTAATAATAACTCACCTCCTAATCTGCTTCAGTGGTCATCTGCTGCTGTGGAGATTTCACATCCGAGGGGACAGCTGTCTCCTTCAGATTCAGGAACAAGACAGATTAGGAGGTCTTGTAGGCATTGTCCCTGCATAATGTTGTCCTGCCCCAGAGCAGAGGGTGGCTAAGGAGCTGAGGGACTGCCAGGAGGGTCGGAAGAGACAGAAGATATGCCTTAGGTAGAGCTGAGAGCAGAAGGCTTGAGTAAGCTGAACATAAGTGGAGCTGGGACCATGGCTAGATATGAGCTGTGGGCACAGGACTGGCTGTGGGGCAGGAGGAAGAGGATGGGTCATTGCCAGAGACCTGCACAGAGAGGAGAGTGCTGAGCATGAATTAGGAGCAGCAGACACGGGTGATCAGGTGGAGGATGTGGAGGGCAGGGGAGCTCTGTGTTTAGGAGGGTGAAGATAGCAGCAAGAGCCAGGAGACGGGAAGGACAGTAACTGAGGAGCATCCAGAAGGCAGAGTCCTGAAGCCACTGGCAGATGGGAAGTAAACCAGGCATGGGACACTGGTATTTTGGCTGGAGGAGCATGACTACATGAAAGGAAGATTAATAACCACAAGAAGCTCAATACATTAGCAATGAGCATAACACACCGAGGTGGGTGTGCAACATGGGTTGATGTTCCTGGGCTTCTCCCCAGCTGGTCCACCCGCTCGTTCCTTCCAGGCTGTGGGGTCAGACCTGATGATCTGTTTAGGTCCCTTCCGACCCTCAGTACTATGATACTATAATGATACTATGACTGTCCTACGGCACAGTCAAGATCAGCTCAAGGGGCTGCAGGGACTTGTACTCAGGTGCTCTCTTTCCGTGGGAATCATCCCAGCAGCCAGGAACAGCAGGGGCACAGGAGAGCCCTGGGCCTGTCTCCTTTGCTAATGGATTGCCCCATCTGTCTCCTGCAGCTGGGTTTGCAGGAGGTGCTGGGAATTGGCTGTACATATTCTTCACAGGGCAGGCGGTACCCAGAACTGGACGCAGTACTCCAGTTGCAGTCTGACTGAGGCTGAGTAGAGCGGGAGGATGACATCCTTTGCCCTGCTCGAGACACCTCGGTGGTTATGTGGTTCTGATTCCCCTCCTTTCCCACTTGCTCCCTTCCGCTTCATCTCTGTGTCTCTTCTGCCTCTGCCTTGAGAGGCAAACTCCCGGGCAGGGGAGCCTGAAGCAAGATGGGCATGGGGTCCGGGTACAGGCAGGGCCTGATGTCCCAGGGGGTGGAAGTAGAGGGGCCATGTGACTATCAGCAGCACTAGAAAATATTGTTTGGTGGGGCTGGGCATTGCATAGCATGCCAACCTGCCCCTGCCCCTGCCCCTGCCCCTACCCTTCCCTCCCACTGGTGCACTGGTGCTGTGGGCACAGTGGTGGAGAACTGCATAGTGGCGGTGGTGCTGGAGCTGCTGTCACTGGCCCAGGCTGGGGGAGCTAAGGCCCCCTTCCACCACCTATGCATGTGATCCAGGGAGCTCTGCATAAACCCAAATCTCAAGCCAGAGCAGGCAGTCTGGCTGTGGAAGCTGCCGGGGATGGAGCCATCTCTGAGAGGCATGAGAACCAGAGCCCAGACTGCGGACAGGACTCAGGAGGCAGCCCTAAGTGAAGAGAAGTTGGGAGCCTGGATAGGAAGCAAGATAAGTACCCTGGGTACTTTCTGTTTTGCTTCCCTCTCCACTTGGAGCCCACCACCAAGGGGATGGCGAACCCCGTGGGGGACATACTTTTGAACCAGGACTGGCGCTTGTATTTTGTGGGTTTTGCTTTCCCCTGGAGGGCTGGATTGTCTGTAGGGGAGGTGGAAGCCACTAAAAGGGGACGACTGGGGACACCCACAACCTGAAATTGCACTGAGTAGACAGAGGACAAGGACTAGAGTGTATTCTGTGGCCACATGAGGCTCAGCTTGCCTAGACTGTAAGGCAGGAGATGACAGGGGAGAAACAGGACCCAAAGCTGCCTAAGTAGGAGATATTGTAGGTGCTGGAACCTGAGGTCACGGGGGATGACTGGAGCTGAGCCAGGAGCATGTGGCCATGAACAGTGGTCCCTGAGCTACAGGGTTCAGTGAGAGTAACACTGGGACAAGGCTGGGAGGGAGCCTCAGACCACACAGGGCATGCCTCTTCAAAAGCATGCCTTGCTCTCTGTGCAGCCTCCCTTACTAATTTGAACACCAAGGTGTGGTGGGCAAGACAACTGAACAGGGGAAAAGACCGTAGGGTGTGGATGCAGGTAGGTCTCCTGAGGCAGGTATCCTGTAGGGGCACTCAGAAGCGGCCTACAGGCATCTATCTACCTGCCAGCTTATTCCACCCTGTTCATGTCCTAAAAATGCCTTAATGCATCTACTTTTATACCAAACCATCATCTGACTCTTTAAACCGTATCACCAAAAAAGCAAGGGGGAGGAGGAGGACCCGCCAAACTTTGGTATGACCTGTTTTCCAGGGATTTGAGAATAGTGGGACAGAATTGGACATAGGCCTGGGACCTGGAGGCATATAACATTATCCTGAGCCTGTACAGACCAGCACCATGGGCAAGGATATAGGGCTGGTGAAGGTGGTTGGGGAAGATGTGGTTTCTGTTGGGTGCGGGTAGGGGGGTGGATAGACATTTATGCTGGGACGTACAGCTCTCTTGTCACTGATGGCAGAGGGCAATGAACTCTGAGCCTGGCACAGATGTTGGACACATGTTTAAAGAGAATAAATAAATACAATGTGATGCTTGCTAGGAGGGAGTCACCTCAGAGGTGACATCTGCTAAGGAACAGCTTGAATTTGCTTGTTCCACTTTCTTACCAAGTGCCTCAACCACTAGGCCCGAGGTCTGAAGGCAGAAGTTTGGCGTTTCCAGCATCCAACAGACCCTCTGGCTGGTTTCCCGTTGATCCAAGTTTTGAAGACTTTGCATGTAATTCTGCACTTCCTGGTGGAACAGGATCACACGAGAGTGTAAATAGTTCTCACACATCCTGCTGAGGAAGGGCAACTGTAGTTCAATGGCAGAAAGGAGATCTAACGTTCACATGAGTGGCATTTGGTGACACTTACACAGCTGCTTTCACATAGCTAAGGAGCATTTTGATGCCTCTAGGAGCCAAGAGTATAAGGACAGAATATCATTTCAAAGTACAGGGTAGATTATCGGCTGAGGGTACCAGGATGGGCTGATACAGCAGAGGAGGAGTTGCAAGTGGAGCAGAGACCACATTAGGGAGGATGTGCGTTCATAGGCGGAGAATGTATTTGGGGCACCAGGGTGTGGGGCACAAGATGGACTTAGGAAGAGACCCTAGAACTGGCTGTGAGATGGGGGAAGATCATTGCCAGAGATCTGAATAGAGACGATCATCCTGTCAGACATCACACTAGCAGAACAGCAGGTAAGTGAGGAGACAGATGAGGAGCTGGGTGCATCATCACCAGGAATATCTAGAGTCAATAGACAGGGGGAGCTGCACAGAAGATGGCTATGACATCAAAGAAAGATCAAAGGGAGCTCTGAGCAATTGCATTGTCCTCAACCCTGTATGAAAGAGGATGTCATCTGCATCCTCTGAGTTTGGTGCAGCGGGACTGCTGTTCTAAGTAGAGACTTCAGGGGTCATGTCATCACCATAGTTAGGACTATTGCTCCATAAGCGGTGAAAAAATGTGAAGCAAGCATGCAGGCCTGGTCAGTGAAAGGAAAGGAGGGGACAATATTAGTCTGCCTGCTAACTACACACCAAAATGCCTGTCCCAGCAACTTGCCAACTGCAGCTCTGCTTGGGCCCTGCAGGATGGAAGGCAGCGAGAGCCACTGGAGACTCACGTGTTATATTAAAGGAGACTTCACAAAATGCTGTGAGGTTATAGTATCTCTGTCCTTGATAGTTTTGGGGAGTAGGTTAGAAACACATTTGTCTACAATAGTTTAGACAAGAATGATCCTGCGTTGATCAAGGTGTGTGGGGGCGGGGATGTAGATCACCAGGGGCCAACCTCTTTTCCCCGCACCCTTCCCAAGTGCCAGTGCAGACCCCTTACCCTGCCCAATCTGCTGCTTTGGTTCTGCTTCTTGCTGTGGTCTCCCGGCTTGCTCTGCTGCTCTGCCATCTGCTTCTTTCCCTGTGCTCCCTGCCCAACTTGCAACTTGGCTTTCTGCCCCTTGCCCCCTGCCAAGTCTGCTGCATGCTACACAGAAGCTGCCCATACCCCTTGCAGCACCCAAGCTGCCGGTCAGCCGCTCCAGGTCTCAGGAACCATGACTTCCCTATGATTCGAATTGGGAACTGAATTGGGCCCGCTCTCTATCTGCCTACACACGCTGGACTGAACAGCGGAGGCAGTTTCCATCATGAGCATTTGCCTGCCATGAGTCATCTGCTTTCTTAGCTTCTCCTGAATGTAAGTAACTGAGCTCAACCAATCTTCTCTCCTTGCAGGCATGAGACCACAAGGAAGTCTGCAAGATTGTCCACGGTGGCTCGGCCTTTGCCAGGCAAATTGCGGGCTGTTTAAACGTAGGATCGGTTGGTGTGGACCTGGCCTTACCTGCTGTAAATAATCTGTATAGAAAGAAGCCTTCCCACGTGAGCTAAAGAAAACCTGGAAGTAATTCACCCTCTCCAAAGAGCTAACATGGTGACCTTAAAAATAAATCTCTAGCATCAATGTCAGTGTGTCCCTTCTATGATCAGCATCTAGCAGGAAATCCTCTCCTGATGAGAGATGCGCAGAAGAACATTTTCACCCTCTCAGACAGTGTTCAGGATGTCGGGATTCTCCCTACTCTGGATCAGGACAAACCTGAGATGTTCTGATGAACAGACTGCTGCCGGAGGTGGTGCAAGCGCCTACTCTGGACTCCTTTAAGAGACATTTGGACGCTTATCTTGGTGAGATCCTTTGACCCCATCTGACTTCCTGCCCTTAGGGAAGGGGGCTGGACTCGATGATCTTCCAAAGTCCCTTCCAGCCCTAATGTCTATGAATCTATGAATCTATAAGAGCTGCCAGATCTTCCCCAAAGCGGGTGGCTCATGGCATCCAACTTGGGTAGCAGAGGGCCAGGTTCATGTCTCTGCTCTGCCTTCCCTGGACTAGGGACATGGTTTGGGACCCTCTACACCCAGGGAAGGACATTCCCTGCCAGCTTTGAGTTTACCCAGCGTTTCTTGGAGCTTGCCTATATTGCACATTTCCCCGTGGCATTTGTAAATTAACATACTATAAAGGAGGTCCATATTCCACCCAGACTGTGAAAGAAAGTGGCACCCCGTTTCATTGAACCTGCTACATTTTGGTGCAAGATGTTAGTTTTGCTGAATCTTCTTTTTCTGCTGAAGATGCATTTCATTAAAACTAAAACTAAACCAAACCAAACTAAAGCAAACCCCCCAAATCCACAATCAGGGAGCCCAGCCAATTCTAGTGACAACCTCATCCTACCAAGCCATTTACTCTGGATACAGAGAGACAAACTGTTTCAAATTATTCTCAATTGGTTTGAAGGTTTCCTAAATGAACCTACATGTTCCATCAGTCCACCTGTGTATATCTGAAGGACAGGTCGATTCTTTTGCTGCACCATGTGGGGTGCCAGGCAGGCATCTATGTGCAGTGAAATCTTGGTCTCTCATCTGATGCTGAAACAAGCCTTAGGGACACTGGGTACCAGGGCACAAACCAGGGAAGCTCTGCCTGCTCTTCTCCATGGTACAAGGGACCACATCCCCCAAACTCCCCAGGGAGCAGTGATGAAAGGGACACCCTGTGCTGTGTGCCCCGGGTGCCAGAGGTGGTTGCAGGAATGGCATGGGGGCCACGGGGAGGGATGGGGCAAGCGATGGGCAGAAGATGAAGTGGGGGCCCAGCGGTGTAAGAGGCAGAAGGATGACTGAGTGCAGGGTGGGGGATGTGAAGACATCAGTGAAGTGTCTGAATGGGGGGGCAGGCATGGATTTGGGATTGTGAGAGATGAGGGATGTGGGGACTAATTGTCAGCTGGACTGTGTAGGAAGCAGAGGAGGGGGGGCAGTAAAACAGAAGCTGGACTGGGGTTGGACACATAGCTGGGTAGAGGGAAAGACCAAGGGTGAGGAAAGGCAGAGATCTGACTGGGAGTTAGAGGGATGGGGTCAGAAAATGCATAGGAAACCAGTGCAGTCAGTGTGGGGCTTCTCTCGCTGCACAAGAAATGTAGTGTGGCCAGGACACTGTCTGGGTTGCCCCCATCTGTGTAAAGAGTCACCCAGTCTGGAGCTGTCCCTGGGCCATTAGATGTGCTTGCCATCCCAGCAACATTGTGTGCAGGCAACAGGGGCCCACGCAGATAGTTATGAGGACAGGGCTACTTTGGGGATCTGGGAAGTGAACGCGTGCCGAGGAGCGGTGCTGTTCTTCTGTAATGGATGCCCCAGGGGAGGCCAGTGTCTGAAAATGGAGCAGACCTGGTATTTTTGTTGGAGGGAAATGAAAGCAAAGCCAATGTAATTTCTGGTAGGAGGGAGACAGTGGATCCCAGTGAGGTGGTATCTGCACCCATCCGGGGAGCAGGGAGGACAATCCCCAGGCAGCACAAGGAGGAGATACTCAGAACAGGGCAAGTGATCTCCGAGTGAGCCTGAAGCAATTCTGCGCCCCCAGAGCTGCACTGGTCTGTAACCACAATAGCCCTCGTCTGCACGGGGTGACAAGAGGTGCTTAATGTGATCCTTACATGGCACAGGATCCCAGGGTGGAGAATTGGCCCTGTGAGCTGGTCTGCGCCCCAAAGCTGGAAGAAGGTGCTGTTAACCTGAGCAAGAATAAGGTGGCAGCTTTCCAAAAGATACTGAAACCCAGTTCACGCTCCAATTGCTCTGCAGCCATTCATAGCCCATACTCGCCTCTCCATTTAGCTTTCTGGCAATGAGCCAGTCTCTTCCCCAGTCTCATAGCTAGTTCTGGGGACTGTTCCTAAATCCATCTTTTGTCCCACACCCTGGTCCCTGGAATATATGCTTGGCCTATCCATGAATACCCCCTGTCATCTGGTCTCTACTCCACTTGCAACTCCTCCTCTGCTCCATCAGCCCATCTTGGTGCCCTCGGCTAATAACCCATCCTGATATTTGAAATGATATTCAGTCCCTGTAGCCTTGGCTCCTAAGGACATTGAAATGCTCCTTAGCTATCTGAAAGAAGTGGTGTAAGTATCACAAAATGCTGTTTAGGAGAATGTTAGATGTTCTTTCTACCAGTGCACTAGGCTTGTCCTTCATCATCATGACCTGTGAGAACCACTTACACTCTCTTGTGACCCTATTCCACCATGAAGTGCAGAATTGTAGGCAAAATCCTCAAGCCTTGCATAAGAGGGAAAGCAGCCAGAAGGCCAGTTGGATGGTGGAGAAGCAGAACTTCTGTGCTCTTTCCCTGCCTTCAGCTCTGGGGTCTACTGGTTGGGGCACTTGGTGAGAGACTGGGACAAGCAGGTTCATCGTATTCCTTAGCCACCGGGTGGCTGAGTCTGATTCTGACCATGTCTCTAACGAGGAAAACATGGGTTTTGGGTAAGAAATAGGGAAATGTTCCAGTTTTGGTCTTCCTTCGTGCCTCCCCCTTGCACTTCTGCTAGAAGACTAGATCACACCGAGGACGCTTCTACACTAGAATCAAATGCATTGTGTACAAATATAAATTAGCAATGGCTTAGCACTGGGTGGGGGACAAGGGCCATTGCAATTAAAGCTGGGTGCAGCTATGGAGTGAATGAAATTGCCTCACACTCCCTTGATGTTGCTCTGATCTGGCCGCTCTGTTATTCCTCAATCTGCTTACCAGAGACTGGCCAAAGATGAGCCCTCAAGCCCAGGTGTGTGACTGTGAGATTAATGCTGTCACCTCCAAGATGACTCCCTCCTAGCAGACATCACGCTGTATTTATTTATTCTTTCAACAGGTGTCCAAGATCTGCTCCTGCCTCAGAGTCCATTGCTCTCTGCTACTGGTGACAAGACAGCTGTGCATCCTAGTATAAATATAGAAGTTTCTATGCCTTTCCCAAACCTGTTTTGAAGATCCCCTGAATTTTTTTACCACCACCTCCTAAATTCCTTGAACAAATAGTATCAAAGGGGCATTTGCTCAGGATCACATGGAAGTCAGCTTAAGTGCAAATAATCTAAGGAATTCAGGGCATGGAGCAGCCATGGGTTAATGTTTGCAGGGGTTACCAAGCACTAGGTGGTATTACTGCAGTCCACGACCTACTGTTTGATTCAGTTATATGGCACTGTTATTACTATCTATTGATGACATTGCAATAACCCTCAGCCAAGATCATTGCCCCATTGTACTAGAAACTACACAAATGCATAGACAAGTAGCTGAGGTGTGCAGTCATGGAGTTTTAGGTATTCAGCTCCTAATTAGCTTCCTGAAATCAAAGGGAATGTGAGGTATACATGGCAGTTAGGCAACTTGGTGGATGTGGGCATTACAGTCTAAAGACATATAGGGTGGGAGAGGAACAGAGGTCCAGTGAATGAAACCCTTACTGGATTCTGATCATATGAGGGACAGACTTAAGAAAAACACCACACACATTCATATTGATGCTAAGGGTTTATTTTAAAGATAGCCATTTTAACTTTTTAGAACGGATGAATTGCTTCCTGGTTTTCTTCAACTCCAAGTGGAAGGCTTTGTCTTAGTGTCTCTTGCAGCAAGCGTGATTAGATGAACATGATCCAATTGTATGTTCATTTCTCAGGCAGCGAAAGGGCCGGCAAACACCAAGGAGAACTCTACAAACTATTGGATATTCCTGTGGCTTAACATCTGCAGGAGGGGAAAATGAGCTGGACTGAGTTACTTACATTGGAAAAAGGCAAAGAGAAAGGAAGTCTTCATTCATGTAAATGCTGATGTTATACTTTGTTTTAGCTGCTCAGTGAAGTGTGTGGATGTATTCACATATAAAGGGAGCAGGGCAAACTGTGTTCACAATTACAATCATGGACTAAGAGAGTTAAAGGACCTTGAAGGTCATCTAGTTGTCCCCTCTCTTCATAGCAGGATCTTCCCTGTTGAACCTGCTCTAAAAATCTATCTGGGAGGACAACATCATCCTTGAACCAGTGTAAATGCTGAGTAATCCCTGGGCAAATCTATACATTTATTTCCTGTGCAGAAAGTGGTTAATGCTCAGTGTAACAGAAGGCATTCTCAGATCCAGTCTGTCATTGGCCTGACCACATGTTCTGGGCCAACTGCCCACCTCTTCGCCTGCCATGCCTTGTTGTTTCTTAATTGGTTCTTATTAAGGTGGGAGGCTGCCCTTCTTGCCCTGATGCCAGAGGACACTATCTGCAGCTCTGTTCCTCCCCTACACCACAGCCCATGCCTTGCATCCAGGAATGGTATCCAGGTGACATAATTACTCCCAGCCTGAGAACAGAGCAAACTGAGTCTAAAGCTGGGCCCCACACACACTCATACCACCTCCCCTCTCATAGGAGGCCTCTTCCACTCCACCCCTCTCTCACCAGGGCCTCTGACATACTGTCCATTACCGGGCCGCACTCCACTGCCCTGCTCCTCCTTAAGTGACCTCTCTGGGCCATCAGGCTTTGCTACTCACATGCTGGTTCACCACACAGTCCCTTCAGTTTCCATGAGTTCCCCTACTCTGCATGGTCCGGCCTTGTGCCAAACCCTGGGCTAATTCTGCCCCCCTCAGTGCGAAAGTGTGTACACACACACACACACACACACCTCCCAGCCCTCTGGTTTCCCCCTCACTGGGGCTCCACACCCACCCCCTCACTGGGGCTCATCATCTTCACCCCTTCACTGGGGCTATGGAGCTTCCTTCCCTGGTGGGGCTCAGGTGGCCATAGCCATGCCTGGCCCCTTCTTGGTCTTACACCCTCCCTGGGCTCAGGTGGCTACAGTCATACCTTGCCCCCTTGTACCCACAGTGATGTGGGGGCTAGGGACTAAGGCACCCCTACCCACCTTTCACCAGGGTGGTAACTGGCCTGGTATTTCCTGGGGGCTCCCACACCACTGGGAGCCCCACCAATCCACCCACTCCTGGAAGGGTGCAGTTTTAGGTCATGCCCAGGACCAGGAGCCTCCAAACCATCCCCTTAAAATCCTGCCCTTACCTCCAAGATATTGCATGCAACCTTGCAACCAGGCAATGTTTCTGCATGGCCTGCCAGCAGCAGACTGCTCTGTTTATATAGGCGGCCAGAGATCTAACATGGCCACTGCAATCAAGCACCTGCTGGTTGCTTGGCTCAGCTCTTAAAGTGGCAGGTACCAACAGTGCCCTGCCACACTCAGTAAGTGGTTTTTAGGCCAGAGTTTACATGTGCAGCCATTACAGTGCAGTAACACTGTGTGTGGACAGACTCGGCACTAAAGTTAGTCCCAAGTCTGCCAAACACACAGAGTTACTGTGCAGTAAGGCATCTACACGTGCCTTCCTGTGTAATAACTAATAGGGCATAAATTTACTACCTGCATGATGCAGGTAGCAAATTTACACCCAAGTTGGCAGAAGTCACCATAGTTACTTTACAGTATGGACATGCACATGTAGATAATTGTATCATGATCATTCATGATACTTGGTTACTAAATCACACCTCTTTGTCAAGCTGATTGAAAATGTATTGAGATATTGTGGGTGAGTACACTCATTAGATGGAAATTATACAAATAAAACATCTCTATTCCTCCTATATTACTAAGTACACACCCATTTTCCACAGGTGAAGACTTCTGTTGGTTTTCAACACACCTTTAATCTGTGATACTTTTCTCAGTAAGAATTTCCCACTACTCTAGCAGCTACCGGTACATGGCAGAGGTGAAAGTCCTGTCTTACACTGTGTGTATACTTCCCCTAGAGAGCCCCAGAAGGACTTGTAAAGGATAATTTGGCAATAAGAAAGCAAAACTTGGTAGTTCTGACTTACAAATGACTTCTAAAAGTCTATGAAATCACTTCTATCACCAGAGCTTCTTTAACAGCTCTCCCTACATGGTCACCATGTAGCTCTTCTGGCCAGAGTAAACAGACCTGAATGAGATTTTCTTTTTTTTTCTCTCTCTTTTTATGATGATAAATTGCCACATATCACTGCTCCAGCAGCAAAGCACCTTTGTAACAGTGCTACCAAGGAAACCAAGTTTTCTGGTTTCCAACTATAATCTTGTCTTTTATTAGGATGCTTAACATTGCCCTTGTCCAGGGAGAGGACCCTCTCTTTCATTAATGCCCATCTCACATTAAACTCTATTGCTGCTCCTTACCTGGAGATCCCATACTAGCGGCATACTCTGCTTCCATGGCATTGTCCTGAACCTCCTCATCCATGTCATCTATATCTTGTGCTTCAGCTTCACCCTGTGCCACGACCACATCCTGTGCCTGGGCCTGGGAGACCAAGAAGGCAACACCCAAGAGAAGGTAGACGATCTTCATGGCCTAAGCTTAGCTGGGATCTCAGGAACTTCTAGAGAGAAGAGAAGCAAAAACAGACACAGGACTGTTTGGTGGAAAATCCCTGTATTTATTTGTAGCCAAGCAAAGGGAAGCAGCATACAGGGGATTTCGGGCTCTTTCATATACGGATGAGGACAATGAAATTGCTCTGAGCTCTATTTGAACTTTGTTGTGGTAGCCATTTTCTGTGCAGCTGGTCCTGTCTATTGACTCTAGATATTCCTGGCAATGATTCATGCAGCTCCTCATCTGTCTCCTCATTTACCATCTGTTCTGCTAGTGTGATATGTGAAAGGGCAAAAGTCTCCTTCAGAGTCAAGGGAAAGATAAAGATGTTGTTTCCCAGTCTCTTCTGCAGACAGGAAAAGCAGGGTCTGATGCTGAGCATTGCCTGGCAGGGGCCCCCTGTCATTGTTGGTGGCAGCAATCCCTTGATTCTCCCATTGATGGGTCTTGATGTGACTTAAGAGTCCAATCCTTCCACCACAGATCTGTGCAAAGAAGTTGCAGGTTATTTTGCAGGGGAGAGCAGGCTGCAGTCTGGGATTCCTTTACTTTTCCTTCCTCCATGCTCTCTTCTCTTCTTCAAGGGCCAGACACTTCACCTTGGATCAGGCTGCTGCCTGGTTGAAGTTTCTGAGGCACTGGAGTCAGTTAGCAGCCAGTTCTTCTCGGTTCTTGATATCACCATCCATTTTCTTGAGGTATGCCTTCCACGTGTCCTTGTCCAGGTTCCTCTAGCCACCACAAGATCTCAGGCCACAGGTATGCTGGGAATAGAGCGCTTTGTTTGGGAATCAAGAGTCAAGCATCTTCAAACTATTTCCAGTCCAGTGAAGTTGTGATTGAGGATCACTGGTGTTCTTGCCAGTCTTCTTTTGTGACTCAGGGGCTCATGTGATGAGCTATTGATGAGAAAGCCCTGAGTACAAGGCTGGGTGGGGAACCACTGAAATTCATCCTGAATGTGCAGCCCTGGTTAGCTAGAGAATTTTTTAGGCCAATTGAAAGTCTCTGGGTTAGGGTCAGAGGGGAGAGCAATAAGAGAAATGGCATGTCAGGTCTGTGCTTTAGAGCACCAGACCAGGAAGATGAGGTGGATGAGGCAGATGAAGCCTTCTTCAAGCAGCTAGTGGAAGTTTTCAAATCACAGGCCTTGGTTCTCATGGGGGACTTCAGTCACCCTGACATCTGCTGGAAGGGCAATACAGCAGTGCACAGGTAATCCAGGAGGATTTTGGAGAGTGTTGGGGAAAACTTCCTGGTGCAAGTGTTGGAGATACCAATGTGGGGTCCTGTTCTTCTTGACCTGCTGCTCACAAACAGGGAAGAGTTGGTGGAGGATATAGAAGTGGATGGCAACTTGGGCAGCAGTGACCATGAGATTATTAAGTTCAGGATCCTGACAAAAAGAAGACAGGAAAACAAAAGAGTATAGATCCTGGACTTCAGAAGAGCAGACTTAGACTCCCTCAAGGAACTGGTGGGCCGGATCCCTTGAGAGGCCTGTCTGAGGGGGAGAGGAGTCCTGAAGAGCTGGTTTCATTTAAAGAAACCTTACTGAGGGTGCAGGAACATGTGCAAGAAGAATAGCAAATATGGCAGGTGACCAGCTTGACTTCACAGACAACACTTCAATAAGCTTAAACACAAAAATGAAGCTTGCAAGAAGTGAAAACTTGGACAAGAAACTTGGGAGGAGTATAACAGCATTGCTCAGGCATTCAGGGCTGAAGTCAGGGAGGCCAAAGCACAATTGGAGTTGCAGCTAGCAAGGGACGTGAAGGGTAACAAGAAGGGTTTCTACAAGAGGAAGGAAAAGCAGCAGGAAAGTGTGGCTCCCTCACTGAATGGAGGTGGCAACCAAGTAACATGTGATGAGGAAAAGGCTGAAGTATTCAATGCCTTTTGTACCTCGGTCTTCACAGACAAAGTCAGCACCCAGACTACTACAATGGGCAGCACAGTTTTGGGAAAAGGTGAAGGAGCCCTCAGTGGTGAAAGAACAGATCAGGGGCTGTTTAGAAAAGACGGACATGTACAAGTTCATGGGGCTAGATGCAGTGTATCCAAGAGTGCTATGGGAATTGGCTGATGCGATTGCAGAGCCGCTGGGCATTATCTCTGAAAACTCATGGCAATCATGGGAGGTCCTGGAAAAGGGCAAGCATAATGCCTATCTTTAAGAAAGGGAAGAAGGAGAATCCAGGGAACTACAGACCAGACATCTTCACCTTATCCCTTCGAAAAATCATGGAGGAGATCCTCAAGGAATCTATTTCTAAGCACTTGGAGGAGAAGAAAGTGATTAGGAATAGTCATCATGGATTCACCAAGGGCAAGTCATACCTGACCAACTTGATTGCCTTCTATGATGAGATGACTGGCTCTGTGGATGTGGGGAAAGCAGTGGATGTGATGTACCTTGACTTTAGCAGGACTTCTGATACAGTCTCCCACAGCATTCTTGCAGGCTGAGGAAGTATGGACTGGATGAATGGACTATAACATGGATAGAAAGTTTATGTAACATGGATCATCAGGCTCAACATGTAATGATCAATGGCTCGAGGTCTAGGTGGTAGCTGGTATCAAATGGAATACCCTAGGGGCTGGTCCTGTGGCTGGTTTTGTTCAATACCTTCATTAACGATCTGGAACATGGATCAGAGTGCATCTTAAGCAAGTTCATGGATGACATGAAATGGCGGGGTGTAGTAGATATGCTGGAGTGTAGGGCTCGCATACAGAGTGACCTAGACAAACTGGATGACTGGGCCAAAACAAATCTTATGAGGTTCAACAAGGACAAGTGCAAATTCCTGCACTTAGGACAGAAGAATCCTATGCACTGGTATGGGCTGGGGACAATTGTCTAAGCAGCAGCTCTGCAGAAAAGGACCTGGGGGTGACAGTGGACAGTAAGATGAATATAAGCCAGCATTGTGCTCTTGTTGCCAAGAAAGCTAACGGCAAACTGAGCTGCATTACCTGGAGCGTTGCCAGCAGATTGAGGGAAGTGATTATTCTCCTCTATTCTGCACTGGTGAGGCCACATCTGGAGTCCTGTGTCCAGTTTTGGGCCAGAAAGGATGTGTTCAAATTGGAATTCAACAGAGGGCAGCAAAAATGGTTTGAGGGCTGAGGGACATGATTTGTGAGGAGAGGCTGAGGGAACTGGGCTTATTTATTGTGGAGAACAGAAGACTGAAAGGAGATTTAATGACAACTTTTAACTACCTGCAAGGTGGTTGCAAAGAGGATGGAGCTGGATGGATCTCAGTGGGCGCAGATGACAGAAGAAGGAGCAATGGGCTCATGTTGCAGCAAGGGAAGTTTAGATTGGATATTAGGAAAAACTTTCTCACTAGGAGGGTGGGGAAGTACTGGAACATGTTACCCAGAGAGGTGGTGGGATCTCTATCCTTGGAGGTTTTTAACGCTCAGCTCAACAAAAGCCTGGCTGGGATGATGCAGTTGGGGCTGGTCCTATTTAGAGCAGGGTTTTGGACTAAATGTGACCTCCTGAGGTTCCTTCCAATCATCTTTGTCTATGAGACTATGACCATGTGAGGTTGGATTGTAGATGGCTTGTATTTCCTAGAAGAAACTATGCATACCATGTTTGTCAGTTTGGAGCTGGATCACCTTAGTTTTATTCTGCCACCAATGGATTTTGATTTCCTCTGTCCCCCTTTGAGCTTCAGCTGTAAGGAGCTAATATGACTTCTTCCATGGCTGAGATGAGGCGTCATCTTGCCTAGCAGAATGAGCCTTTCCTTTCCAACTGAGAACAGCTTGGATCTTGGCATTGCTCTCATCAAACAAGTCTTCGTGTCAACAGGTGGCATTACCACTGGATTCAGCACAAAGAGAAGATCACAAAGCGAATGATCAGAAGGAAACGGACCTGAGGGTTCAGTCTAGCCTTAGTCTAAGCCAGTGGCTCCCAACCTTTTCAGATCCAAGGTACACCTGAATAGTCTTGAGGCACCCCTTGAAAAATGGCAGCTCTTAGTTTTCACTTTTATTTTTTTTTTTTGCCAAAGAAAAATAATAGCAGGCCATTTTTTGTGTTGCAAACAACTCAAAAAGAAAAGAACTATGGATTTCTGTTTGAAATTGCTGGGTTTATCTTAGTAATCATGTTTGGAAATCTAGCAGTGATCACATTGTGTGGCACCTAATGGCACCCTTGAAAGAGTCTCAAGGCACTCCGGGGTGCCATGCCACCCTGGTTGAGTATCACTGGTTTAAGCAATGCCCAGGGCAAACACGACAGCCACTGAAGGCTGCTATGAATGTGATGCTTGCTTGGGGTTCTCAGCATTTTTCTGAGCTCCACATTAGTGTCAAAGTCAACAAACATTCAGAAAGCACAAAGGTGACCCAAAGTCAGGGTTACAGTCCTCTACTTTGTCTATTCCTGCTGTAGGGAACTCCTGTGAGGAAACACCAAGACCTAGTGCTGTAATTTCTATTCTCGAAAGTGGAGGATAAAAAACATATTAGTTTTTGTTCCAAAGGTGAAGATGCCTCAGGCATGATATCCGCACAGCTGCTGTTAAACCATAGAAAAAAGGGAGGTGGGTGAATCATGAGCAGGAACATCCACACTCAACAGATAGGACAGGCCACACAGGAGATGTGTCCCACATCAAAGCAACACCAAAGCGGGTGTTCCTTGTCCTGCCTAAAACATTTCAGCATCCCCTGAACTGTCTTCCCCTTGTATAGTGACACATTTATATAGGGCTCACCATCACCTCACTACCTAGAACCTCAGTCTGTCTTTGCATCTCAATTCTCTTCACAGACCCCAAGTTCCCAACCATGCATTGGCCATAAAACTCTTTCTACCTTCTCTTTGGTGTTGTCTTCGCAGTCTGGCAAGATCAGGTGTGCAATGGTCTTATCATTAATGATAAAAGAAAGACATAAGCCCTACATGAGATAGTAGCCACAGCTGAGGGTGTGAGAACACCTCTGATACGGCACCTCCAGGTAAGAAGAAGCAATGGAGAGGAATGTAAAATAATCTAATCTTCAAAGAGTTTTTCAGATGTGTTTTGTAATACCAGGTGTTGAATTCCTTTTGGCTGGATGAGCTGCTGGGCTTGTTCTCAGTCTCCTTAGGAGATATGGTCACACAAAAAGCGACGAGGACAATGAATCTGTCATGTGCTATTGGGTAGAGTACTTGGAATTTCTCACAAAAGGAAAAACCCTTTTGGGCTGGTACCCTCTCTTCAGTTGAAGGGATGTTTGGAGGGGTGTATGTGTGCATGTGTGCCATGGAAGCATAGCTTCTTAACCTGAGCCAATTCATTGTCCTCCAAACTTTATTTACAGGACCATTAAACTTAGTAAACACATACATATATCCAAGAAGTATTTACAAATTTGTATTACTAAGGCAGTAAATCTTATTACTCAGATACACAGGCAGAAATAAAGTGGATGTGACAGACAGAGGTGCTTATCAACATAAACGTTGACTCCCAATAGTCTTCTTATTAGGGTATAGCCCCCTACACGCCCAGGCCCTGGAGGCCTGGCATGGGAACAAACACTGGTGGCACTGGGGTGAGCAGTGGTTCACTAAAGAGGACCCAACAATAAATAACCAATGGTTAGAGCATATATAAACAAGGGTACAACAATACAAACCTACACATAGGCATAGCAACCACACAAATGCAGTGATAATCATAAGGGTCTCCCCAGCATTTTAACAGCTGACCATTTAACAGACATAACAAGGCAATACATGTGGCGGACTTACCAATACAGACCAGCATGTGGCCTGTGTCTTCATGGAGCCCTGCGCAGGACAGCTCCCCACGCCCCAGGTGCAAAAGCCGGCCCATCAGGAGGTTTACTTATGATGCCCCTGGGGTACCTGGAGAGGTGCCCATCACTGCCCCAGTGATCCTGGGTCTGCAGGGGTCCAACCTTCACCAGGGACAGTGAAGAGTCCCACAGTGGAGAGTGTGGCAGACTTACTGATACACGAGCCCGATACATGAGCTCCGACATGTCTGGGCTTGGAGAATTTTCAGTGTGATTGGTGGAGCCCATCCACCAATCAGGTAATGGCAGGGAAGGGCTTGCCCCACCCCTATCCGGGGCTAGGTGGAGAGCCCTGGACCTGGTTTAAGCCTGTACTCTGCTGGTCCAGCAGAACTCCGGGGGAGGAGCCTCTGGAGGGAATAAAAGGAGCTGCGTGCCCAGCACATGGCAGATGCGTCGAGGGCTGGAGAAGTGAGCAGAGCTAAGAAGAGCTGGGGAGAGTGCCCAGTGGATGTTTCCAGTGGCCCAAAGAAGCCCCAAAGACCCCCTTCACTGGAGAGACTCAGTGATTGGTGTCGGCTCCAGATGGTGCACAGGCCAGTACACGGTGCCAGACCCTGGGAGCTGCTCAAGGCAGCTCGAGTCTGCCATCCCCCTAGTAAATGGCCAGGGCTCAGTGCAGGCTTTGCTGCACAGAGGATCCAGGAGGGACTGAAGCCCTGGGAGCCGTGTGAGGTGGCTCAGGCCACTTCGGGCACGTGGCCAGGACCCGGTGCAGGTAGTGCTGCACAGCAGGTCTTGAGTGGGGACCAAGAACATGGGAGACATTTAAGGTGGCTCTGGACCATCACTTCTGGCATGTGGCCAGGATCTTAGTGCATGGATGGTGCACAGCTAGTCCCCATGCAGGGGACCAAGCCCCGGCATTGCATGAGGTGGCCCAAACCCCCGACCTTGGGCAAAAGGCCAAGCCCTCGGTGCATGGGGCCATGGGCGGGTGGAGGCCCAGGAGGCTCCTGCCAGCTAGGAGCAATGCACTTTTGGGCAAGGACCACCCACCCAGGACCCTTAGAATCATGAGTTACCTGGGGAAAGGGATTCCCACAGGGCAGGGCAGTAACCTGGGTGGTAAGGCTGAAGGGTAAGTCTAGACAAGAGAAGGCTCCCTTAGGTCAAAGGGTGCTCCGAGAGGATGTCCCTAGAGACTCTTGTTGGGGCCTGAGAAGCACTGAAGATTTCTCCTCCCACTGGCTACTGGAGTGCAGCCACTGGCCAAGAATTGGTTTGGGGGGCCTGGGAAGATCTGAAGGGTTATGGGTGCCTGATTTGCTGTGCCTCATAATTTGGATAGAGTGCATCGTAAGCCTCACCTTGGTGCTCAGGAAGATCATGGAGAGAATCATCAAGGAGCACATCTGTGGGGGGCCTGCAGGGGAGATCATGCTCAGGGGCAACCAGCATGGGTTCATCAAAGGTAGGTCCTGCCTGACCAACCTGATTGCCTTTTATAACCAAGTAACTAAATCCTTGGATGATGGTGTCACCGTGGATGTAGTCTTTCTAGACTTTAAGAAGGCCTTTGACACTGTCTCTCACCCCATCCTCATCAATAAATTAAGTGACTGTGGCATTGATGCCTGCACAGTTGGATGGGTAAAAAATTGACTGATGGGGCGCACCCAGAGAGTAGTGGTGGACGGGTTGTACTCAAACTGGTGAGATGTGAGCAGTGGGGTACCCCAGGGCTCGGTCCTCGGGCCTGCACTGTTTAACATCTTCATCAGCGACTTGGACGAGGGGGTGGAAAGCACGCTGTCCAAGTTTGCTGATGACACTAAGATGTGGGGCGACGTGGACACACTTGAAGGGAGAGAGAGGCTGCAACTAGATTTAGACAGACTACAAAAGTGGGCAGATGAGAATAGGATGGGGTTCAACATAGACAAATG
>NW_005842662.1:338485-347389 GCF_000455745.1 Alligator sinensis | reverse complement strand
CCCCCCCCCCCAGTCTGTCTCTCACCCACTGGCTCCTCAATTCATATCTTCACTGACTGCCCTTCCTGCTGCAGCCTAGCCACTGGCCTCTTTACTATTCATCCCATCCAGGAAGAGTGCATACCAGCTGCAGAGGTTTCCCCAGCCTGACCAAAGGCTTTTAAGCACAACAGCTTGCTAAGAAAAATATTTTTAACTATTTCATTGGTCTAATAAAAGATGTCACACATAGACCACCCCCCAGATAGCACCCCCCCACCCCCCAACGGCTCAGTAGGGCTGTGCGAAATGGCAGCGTGTCGTTTCGACCAGTGTTTCAATGTCTCGATGAAACAGCATTTTGTTTTGAATTGTGTTTTGATTCAAAACAGCTGTTCCGTTGGGTCAAAACAGGATCAAAACATTTTAACTGTTTCGATGTTTCACCCATAGGTTATAATGGGGAAGGACAAAACAGCCTATAACGTTGTCATTTCTAGGTTTATTTAGATTAAACTTGCAAGAATGGTAGCCCCTTCTTAGGGCATAAAGTCTACCAACTGTCAAGGAGATAGGTGCAGGGAGTTTGGGGAAACTGCACCTCAAGCTTTTGAAAGCAAAACTTGTATCACCTATATGTGTTAAGCCACAGTGGGGTCAAGACTGTAGACATGCAAGCCCCTGTAGAGGCCACAAATCTTGCCAAGTTTCAAGGAGATAGATGCAGGGGATTCAGGGAAACTGCACCCCAACATTTTGAAAGCAAAACTCATGTCACATGTATGTGTTAAGCCACAGTAGAGTCAAAACTGCAAGTGTGCTAGCCCCTACAGAGGCCACAAAACCTGCCAAATTTCAAGAAGATAGGTACAGGGGTTTGGGGGAAACTGTACCTTAAGCTGCGGAGAAACAAAACTCACGACATGCGTGACATTGTGTGTGTTAAGGTGTAGCAGGATGAAAGCTGCAGGGATGGTAGCCCCTGGTGAGGCCACAAAGCCTGCCAGCTTTCTAGCAGATAGGCGCAGGGGTTCTGGGTTCTGGGGCCCT
Organism: Alligator sinensis; assembly: GCF_000455745.1. Classification (NCBI taxonomy): domain Eukaryota; kingdom Metazoa; phylum Chordata; order Crocodylia; family Alligatoridae; genus Alligator; species Alligator sinensis. The sequence continues at coordinate 346,360 of NW_005842662.1, read as the reverse complement.
GCACCTCTAGTTGCTGACAGGCAAAACTCGTGACATGGGTGCTTGTGCCTAGCTAGCTACTGTGTTATGCAATCAAACATGATTCACTCAGGGACAGATCAATACACAGTAGCGAGGTAGGCTAATGAGTTAATGAGCAAGGATTAACACCTACTAAACCACAGACTAAGGAGAGGAAAGAATCCATACAGAGCCAGGAACTGCTTCTGCCCCAAGACAGACAGACAGTTGCACAAACACCCACCCCTGGCACAAGGCCAGACAGTTGGTGCAAGCTGGTGCATGGAGGGTCCAAGAAGGACTAGGACCCTGGGAGCTGCTTGAGGTGGCTTGGGTCTCCAACCCCTGGCATGAGGCCAGGCAGTTGATGCGCAGCTGGTGCACGGAGGCTCCCAAAAGGGACCAAGACCCTGGGAGCTGCACAAGGTAGCTTGGGTCTCCCATCCTTGGCACAGGGCCAGGACTTGGTGCACAGGTGTTGAGCCCCAGCTCAAGTCTGGGATCGTGCCCGGTATGCAAAGGCCAATAAAGATACCAGGGGTGAAAGTATAAAGATTTATTGCTAGCAATACAAGGTGCAAGCGGAATAATTTCACGTAACAAGCACACAGAGTCTTAATTATGAGCATCTTTTATACAGGAGTATTGGACCTTCATAAGCATTCTTGTTTGCTAATTGGTTATAAGGGAGTGACGCAAGGAGTTCTTTACTGAGCATGTCTCTATACCTGTGTTTTAGCTATGTATCTCATTTCCATACATGTATGTTTCATTAGCATACTTTCTCCCCACCCAGGGGTGTGATTCTCAATATTCAAATCAGCTCTTTGCTCTAGTCCTCTGATTCTGCATTTGTTTTCAAGCCTCCTTTATCTAAGACTGTCTTCTCCTTATCATTGCAGCTGGGCATTAGTTACATAACAGAGACTTTTGCTTGGGCTTTGTATAGTGGTTTCTAGGTCAAACCTGACACAGGCAGTGCACAAAGAGGCCAGGAGTGGACTGAGACCGGTGCTGCACAAGGTGGCTTGGGTCTCCACCCCCGGGCACAAGGCCAGGTGGTCAGTGCACGGCTGTATACAGAGTCTGAGAGGGACCGGGACACTGGGAGCTGCTCGAGGTGGGAAATTGCAGCAAATTGGCTTAAGGGTCATAACCAGAGAGTGGTGGTGGATGGGTCGGTATCGACCTGGAAATATGTGGGCAGTGGGTTCCCCTAAGGTTCGGTCCTTGTGCTGGTGCTGTTCAAGGTCTTCATCAGTGACCTGGATGAGGGTGTGGAAAGCACTCTGCCCAAATTCACAGATGATACAAAACTATGGGGCGAAGTAAAGACACTGATGGGAAGAAACTGAATCCCAGTGGATCTGGACAGGTTAGAGAAGTGGGCAGAGAACAATAGGATGCACTTCAACAAGGACAAGTACAAGGTGCTGCACCGAGGGAGAGGGAATCACCAGCACACCTATAGGCTAAAGGATGACCTTCTCAGCATCACAGTGGTGGAAAGAGAGCTCGAAGTCATTGTTCACTCCAAGATGAATATGAGCCATCAATGTGATGAAGTAATTAGCAGAGCTAGCCTCACTTTGTCATGCATTAGTAGGTGCATCACGAACAGGTCCAGGGAAGTGATGCTTCCTCTCTATTCGGCACTGGTCAGGCTGCAGCTGGAGTAGTGCATCCAATTCTTGGTGCCGCAATTCAAGACAGATGTGGACAACTTTGAGAGGGTCCAGGGGAGAGCCACTCATATGGTTAGAGGCCTGCAGGGAAGGCCTTGAGGAAAGGGTGAGGGACCTGGACCTTTTCAGCCTCCGCAAGAGAAGGCTGAGGGGGGATCTTGTGGCTGTATACAAATTCACCAGGCAAGGGCAACAGGGAAAAGGAGATGCTCTGTTTATCAGGGCACCCCTTGGAATAACCAGGAACAATGGCCACAAGCTGATGGAGAATAGATTTAGGTTGGACATCAGGAAGAACTTCTTTACAGTGAGGGTTGCCAAAATCTGGAATGGGCTTCCAAGGGAGGTGGTGCTCTCCCCTACCCTGGGGGTCTTCAAGAAGAGACTGGACAAGCACCTGGCTGGGGTCACGTGACCCCAGCACTTTTTCCTGCCATCAGCAGGGGATCCAACTCGATCTGATGCGGTCCCTTCCAACGCTAGCACCTATGAATCTATGAGGCCAGGCAGTTGGTGCACGGCTAGTGCATGGAGGGTCCAAGTGGGACCGAGGCCCTGGGAGCTGCTCGAGGCAGCTCGGGTCTCCCATCCCCAGCACAGGGCCAGGCAGTTGGTGTGGAGCTGGTTCACAGAGGGTCCCAAAAGGGACAGAGACCCTGGGAGCTCAGGTCTCCAATCTCCAGCATGGGGCCAAGCAGCTGGTGCATGGCCGGTGCATTGACGGTCTGAGAGGGACTGAGGCCTTGGGAGCTGCTCCAGGTGGCTCGGGTCTCCAACCCCTAGCACAAGGTCAGGCAGTCAATGCATGGCTGGTGCATGGAGGGGCCAAGGCTCAGGGAGCTGCTTGAGGCAGCTCGGGTCTCCAACCCCTGGCATAAGGTAGAGCCCCCGATGCATGGAGTGGTACACAAGGCCTTGAGCAGACTGGTGGCTGGGAGAGCCCAAGGCAGCTGAGTGCCGAGGGAGTGGACATCTCACCTGGTGAGATGGGGACAACTTCACCAGGCCTCGGAGTTTGAGTTGCCTGGGAAGGAGTTTCCCACAGGGGAGGGGCTCCCTGGGTGTGGAGGTTTTCTTTGTGGGCTATTCTAGCTGGGTTGTGGAGGGCCTGAAGGACACTGGGGATCTTTCTCCCTTCCTCATCTCTGGAGTGCTGCCACTGCTCCAGGACAACTCGAGCTATTTCTTTTGTGTCTTAGAGAATTAGCATGTTATTTGATGCTCCTGCGCCTTATATTTTGTAAGTTGGCACCTTGCAAGTTTGCCAGAACATATTCCTATTGTGTGTGTGTGTGTGTGTGTGTATGCATGTGTGTGTGTGTATCTATCTATCTATCTATCTATCTATCTATCTGTATATTTACTCTTCATTGTACTAACAAATTGTACATAGGTAAGTTTATGGAGGGTCCTGGTCTGGCTCTATGGGGGATGGAGGGAAACTGCTTGCAGCTAACAGTTGTACCCCAGCACACCTGCCCTGCTAACAAGCTCTTCAAAGGCAGAAGGGAGTATATAACTGAGTACTACCCAGGTTACATAGAGAATTGAGGGATTGCTGCCACCAACAGTGACACCGAGCCCCTGTGAGGCAATACTCAGGATCAGGCCCTGCTTTTCCTGTTCTCAGAAGAGACTAGAAACAATTTCTTTGACTTTCCCCTGACTCTGAAGGAGACAATTGTGTTCTCAAATACGACACTTGCACGGCAGCAGCTAAATAAGGAGGCAAAATGGAGCTGGGTGAATCATCTGCAGGAACATCCAGAGTCAATAAATAGGAGGGCCTGCACAGAAGATGCCTCCCACATCAAAGCAACTTCAAAGGAAGCTCGGGGCAATTTCATTGACCTCATCCCTGTATAAAAAACTCTGAAATAACCTGTATGCTGCTTCCTTTTACCTGGCTACAAATAAATAGAGACATTTTGCCATCCCCTCTAGAAACAAACCTCTGTTTGTCGTTGGTACTCTGCTCTCAGCAGACGCCAGCTAAGCTTGGCCATGAAGCTCCTCTATCTTCTTGTGGGTGTTGCCTTCTTGGTCTTCCAGACCCAGGCTCAGGACGGGGCCGTGGCACAGGATGAGTCTGAGGCCCAAGATCTGGATGAGATGGAAGAGGAGGCTGAGGATGAGTTTGTGGAAGCAGAAGATGTCGCTGGTATGGGATCTCCAGGTGAGGAAAAGCAATAGAGATAAATATCAGGTGGGCATGGGTGGAAGGGAGAGTCCTCTCTTTGCAGCACTACCATGTTGAGCATCCTAAAAAAGGGCAGGGAGAAAACTGGAGAGTTTGCAACTTACTTAGGAAGGTGCAAGATGCAGGGGCAGTGATAAGTGTGCTTAGAAGTAACTGGTCTCCTTAGCAGAGATCCTTAGAGCTGGTATCCTTAGAGAGCAGCCGTGTCTCCTATCAGTCTTCACTGTTTTAGGTGAATCGACCCAAGCTCCTTCAGCCTCCTCAGGTCAGATGAGCTCTTCAGTCCAGTGACCTGCCTCATAGCTCTTCTCTGTAACTGTCTGACTCTGAATTCAAGACACAGGCTATCTCATCTCTCTATTTTCTTGTGATACAGTCTAAGATGTCTCATTTCAGTGTGTGACAAAAGTTAGCAGATTTTCAGGATTTGAACAGGATGGAAAAGCATCACACCTGGGTGCCGAAGGCCTCTTAGCTGTCCAATAGATGGAAAGGAGTCTGGCCCTCAGGGGTCCCAAGAGGGGTCACAAATTGTTTAAAGGAAAACTTCTTGGCAAGCCTTGCTGCAGCCCCATTTTCACGTTGCTGCAACTGGCCATGTCTGCGTGAGACGCTGACTGCATGGTTGTTACTGCGCAGTCATTCAGTACTTGCATACAGAAGTACTAAATGGCTATGTAGTAACCGGCGTTACTGTGCAGTAGTGTCCCCAAACGGCTTTGTGGTGACACTGACTGCATAGCGGCTCATTGCTACTGCATCACACTTCACGCCGTGCAATGCTGCTGCACAGTACTAACAAGCTACTGCGCAGTCAGCGTCTCGTGTAGATGCAACCAGAGAGAACAGATTTGGGTCCATTTTCTTCATGTCTTCACGTGCCCATAGCTTCACCAAATCACCGGGGCCGTTTACACTTTGGTTGTATTTCTGAAGGATGAATTCTGGTCTCTGCTACTCGTGCATGTCAGTCACTGAGCTCCAATCACCTTTACGTACTGCAGAGCTTGCAAGGAAAGATCGTCCCCGCTGCCGAAAAGGACTGTTTTGCAGACCCAAGTGTGGACGGAAAGAACATGTAATTGGGACCTGTCCCAAAGGGCTGATTTGTTGTCGAATCCTCTAAGCCAGCACCATCCTGAGAGCAGAAGGAAACCACAAGTTAGTTCAACACGTCTGAGAAACTGTAATTCCTTTCTTGAACATAAATCCATAGCATTGATATCCATGTGTGTGGTGTTTTGCTTCAAAGTGTCCCTAGTATGAATAGTGCTGGCATTACATTTTTTGCTGGCTAGCATCAGTAGGAAATGTCTGTGATCCCCTTTGATGGGTTTGGAGATATTGAAGTTGTTCTGGTTCTACCTGGGGGGGTGGGGAAGCTGAGTGGCATTTCCCCAAATGTCTCTTTGACCCCCCACCAAGGAACACTAAATAGAGTTTGTGCCCTGGGGCACAATAGTGGGGGTACCATGAGATCTATTTAAGGGTGCTGAGGTGAGGAAGGTGGGGGAACATGCAATATTAGTGCTGTTAGGTGTGCAAACACCTGCACATTATGCAGAAGATAAACCCAGGGATGCCAAACAGCCAAAAAACCTGTGCAATGGGGCACTGATCTTGGCTGTGGGTTGTAGAAATTGCTGTATAGTTAACAATAAATAGCAGTAACAGCACCATATAACTGAGTTAAGGGGTGGGCCATGGACTGCAGTAATAACACCTAGTGCTTGCTAACCCCTGCAAACGTTAACCCATTGCTGCTTCATGCGCTGAATTCCTTAAAAGGTTTGCACTTAAGCTGACCTCCACGTGCTCTTGAGTAAATGCCCCTTTGATACCATCGGCTTATGGAATTTGGGTGGGAAGGGGGGTGAAAGTTCAGGGGATCTTCAGAAAAGGTTTGGGAAAGGGACAAAAACTTCTATAGTTATGCTAGGATGTGCAGCTGTCTTGTCTCTGACGGCAGAGGGCAATGAACTCTGAGACAGAAGCCGACCTTGGACACATGTTGAAAGAGAATAAATGAATAGTATGATGTCTGCTAGGAGGGAGTCACCTCAAAGGTGGCATGTGCACATCAACCTCACAGGCACCGAGCTGGGACTGAGGGCTTATCTCTGGTGAGCCCCGGCAAGCAGATTGAGGAATAACAGAGCAGTCAGATCAGAACATCCTCAAAGGAAGTGTGGGGCAATTTCATTTCCTCCAGAGCTGCACCCAGCTTTAATCACAATGGCCCTCATCTCCACCCTGTGCTCACAGATTCATAGATGTGGGGTTGGAGGGGACCTGAGCAGATCATTAAGTCCGACCCCCTGCCCTGGGCAGGAATGAATACTGGGCTTATATGACCCCTACTAAGTTAAGCTCATATGACCCCAGCTAGGTAGTTATCAAGCCTCCTTTTAAAGACCCCCGGGGTAGGAGCCAGCACCACTTCCCTTGGAAGTTGGTTCCAGTTCCTGGCTACCCTGACGGTGAAGTAGTGCCTCCTGATGTCTAGCTTGAACCTACTCTCTAACGACTTGTGGCCATTATTCCTTGTTACTCCGGGAGGTGCTCAGGTGAACAGAGTCCCTCCCATTCCCCGCTGGTCCCCCCCGGTAAGTTTATAGATGGCCACCAGGTCCCCTCTTAGCCTTCTCTTGTGGAGGCTGAACAGGTTCAGGTCCCATAGCCTCTCCTCGTAGGGCCTGTCCTGCTGCCCGCTGATCATGCAAGTGGCTCTCCTCTGGACCCTCTCCATGCTGTCCACATCCCTCCTGAAGTGCGGCGCCCAGAACTGGACGCAGTACTCCAACGGTGGTCTGACCAGTGTCACAAAGAGGGGGAGGATCACCTTCTTGGATCTGCTTAAGATGAATCTGTGGATGCATGACAAGGTGCGGTTAGCCTTGCTGACAGCATCCTTGCATTGGTGGCCCATGTTCATTTTAGAATCAATAATGACTCCAAGATCCCTTTCTGCCACTGTGCTTTCTAGAAGGGAGTTCCCCAGCCTGTAGGTCTGCTGCTGGTCCTTCCTCCCCAGGTGCAATACCCCGCACTTGTTAGTATTGAATCCCATCCTATTCACATTTGCCCACCCCTGAGAGGCTGGACACCCACAAATCCGCTGGTCCAGACAGATTGCACCCAAGACTGTTTAAGGAACTGGCAGACATCATAGCGTGGGCACTGGCAAGGATATTCGAGAACTCGTGGCGCTCGGACAAAGTACCTGAAGATTGGAAGAGGGTCGATGTGGTACCTATCTTCAAGAAAGGGAGGAAGGAAGACCCAGGGAACTACAGGCCAACCAATTTGACCTGTACTCTTTAAAGTCTTTATAAATAATCTGGATTCTGGTGTCAGAAGTGGACTGGCTAAGTTCACTGATGACACCAAACTTTGGGAAAAAGCGTTCACACTTGAGGATAAACAGGTTATCCAGGCTGACCTCGATAGGCTTGTAAGGTCAGTGGATGAAAACCTGATGGCATTCAATATGGAGAAATGCAAGGTGCTCCACCTCGGGGAAAAAAAACCCATATCATACTTATAGGCTCAGCAGTACTACACTTGCTAGCACCACGGCCAAAAGAGACTTGGGGGTCATGATTGACCACCAGATGAACACAAGCCTCCAATGTGATACCACAGCCTTTAAAATGAACAAAACTCTGGCTTGCATCCAACAATGCTTCTCAAGCAAGTCCCAGGATGTCATCTTCCTGTTGTACTCAGCCTTGGTGAGGCCATAGCTGGAGTACTGCATCCAATTCTGGGCTTCACAATTCAAAAAGGATGTAGAGGAGTTTGAGAAAGTCCAGAGAAGAGCCACGCGCATGATTAGAGGTCAAGAGAACAGGCCCTATGATGAGAGGTTGAAAGCCATGGGACTCTTCAGCCTGGAGAAGCGAAGGCTCAGGGGTGACTTATTCATAGATGTTAGGGTCGGAAGGGACCTCAATAGATCATCGAGTCTGACCCCCTGCATAGGCAGGA